>NC_135506.1:16122640-16180574 GCF_052857255.1 Amblyomma americanum | reverse complement strand
GATGAGTCTGGTACGGATTCCAAATGGGCAGGGCATATATTCAAGTTCTATGAGAATGAATGTTTCGTAGGCGAGTTTGCGGAAAGAAGGAGGGGACACGGCTAGCAAGCATTCTTCTCAGTCTGTTGAGTGATTTTTAACTTTCAGCTACTACGTTCAGGATATGCTCAGACCATGAAAGTTTGCTAGTTATTGTTATTCCTAGGTACCGGTACAACTCTACTTGTGTTAGGGTTGTTGAACTTGGAGAATAGTGATAGTTTAGGTTACTACGTTTAAGGAATACTGTCATGAATTTGCATTTCGAAACTTTAACGCCATCAAACATCGGGTGCACCAGTTTGTCATTTATTTGAGGTTATATTCAAGGTGGGTTTGATCGCTTTTAGATTATATGCGTCGATAAAAAATACGGTCGCCTCCAAACAGGGTTTATTTATTTATTTGCATTCTATTGCCCACATGGTACCCGTAGTTATTAAGCTGGTAACTAATACTGGTTCCGTTCAATGCTTAAGCACGAATAGAGCGACTATAGACGAGATATTTAACGCGATAGCATTAGAATGGCCAAAATCCGTCGTCAGTCATAAAATTTCCCCATTGGCTAGAGGAAAGTGACGTCACCAGGCCTGCGCATTCACTCTGGTGGTTGGAATTGACTTCCGTTCCGGTAAAGGCATCAGCAGCTGCAAATGCTATCCCAATGTCAATACGCAATAGAATTTGGTGTCCCTGTGAATTGTTAAAATATTTCCTCGTGAATAAAGTTAAGTATTTTTATTGCTATCGGACCAGCTCACGCTCTCTCACATTTGGGCAATTATTATTATTATTATTTGCAGCAATCGGGTCTCTCATCTAGCCGTGAGCACGACAGAGCCTGGAAAATAATAATAATAATAATTGGTTTTGGGGAAAAAGGAAATGGCGCAGTATCTGTCTCATATATCGTTGGACACCTGAACCGCGCCGTACGGGAAGGGATAAAGGAGGGAGTGAAAGAAGAAAGGAAGAGAGAGGTGCCGTAGTGGAGGGCTCCCGAATAATTTCGACCACCTGGGGATCTTAACCTGCACTGACATCGCACAGCACACGGGCGCCTTAGCGTTGTTCCTCCATAAGAGGAATCAAGCAAGTAAAAAAGGAAGAAAAACGAATAGAATGGAGAGAAAATAGAGGGGCGAAAATATAAGCGATCTTTTTTATGTGGATCCAGGAAATAGAATAACTAGCCTATGAATAAAAAGTATATAATAAAAAATAAAGAAGAGAGAACAGCCACAAGAAACATGTTTGTATAGAAAATAGTAGAAAAACAAACGAGAGGAGAAAGACTGTACGGTGAGAACAAGAAGGATATGAAGTGCAGAGCTGTACCTGCGCGCGAATAAAAAAAGAAAATAAACGAAGAAGGCAAGAAGCATAGCAGTGAAAAAGCCCATCCAGCCGTAAGCATGTGGGCGATTGTTGTGCTCTCCGAGTTTATCGGAGGAACCTCCTGCTCGCCGCCTTTTCTTCTTTTGCACACGCTGACTGTTTTCTCCGGAGTCCCGAAAGCGTGGACTCGCGTATCCCCCCCCCCCCGCCCCCCCAAGCTCTGTGTTTTAGTCGATTCCAGACTTCTATACTTCCAGAATGAAGAAAAATCGACAGTATGAGGAAAAATAACAACATAGTAAGTTCGGTCAATTATGCAACAATTTTGATGCTGGCTTTGTTTTCCTTTGCGGATTCTTGTTTAGAAAGACCGGCGTTTTAGGAGCTGTAGTACTGACACGCGGTACACATTAGGCGTGAAAAACAAACTGCAAAGCTCCTTTTATTGAATAGCTTAAAACGAGTTTGACAGAGAGTGATTACGCGTGAATGACATTGTACCATGGTCACTGCGCAGAATGGCTTGCATTAAGCGTTCTTTTTTCTGCGAACAATTCTGTTTTCTACATTATGTCACACATTATGGCACATTTAAGAGATCGGAAGCGGGCAGAGTGGGTGAGGGAACAAACACGGGTTAATGACATCCTAGTCGAAATCAAGAGAAAGAAATGTGCTTGGGCAGGGCATGTAATGCGAAGGCAAGATAGCCGCCGGTCCTTAGGGGTAACGGAGTGGGTTCCAAGAGAAAGTAGGCGGAGCAGGGGGCGGCAGAAGGTTAGGTGGGCGGATGAGATTAAGAAGTTTGCAGGCAAAGGGTGGATGCAGCTGGCAAAGGATAGGGTTAATTGGAGAGACATGGAGAGGCCTTTGCCTGCAGTGGGTGTAGTAAGGCTGACGATGATGATGATGATGATGACATAAGATGCGCCTAGTTACGTAAATATTTATCACCCTATACAGCATTCTTCTCTGGCGCGCACTGCATCACTAACATCATATCTGCAAATAGACTTCCAGTATTCATGAAATGCGATCTTTGTTATGCCCACTGCCATGAAACTGCTGCCCTTACCGGATCAAAACTTGAGCACCAGTGCCTGCCTGGAACCCACCACGCCTAACAAATACGCCCGGATCAATCTAGGCCCGCTTGATTCGTTTTCGTTCATTTTGCATATTCACGCACCACCAACTTATCATCTCAAAAGACAGAATCCGGTCTCGAATACCTCTTTAGTCGGTCGACAAATCGTCTCAGGTCTTTTCTTGGTCCATAAACTTTTCCGCGGCTTGATACATCAAGCGCCACACATTGTTCATCCTTCCCGAATATCGCAGCATTGTGCGCATGTTTCAGAATACCCGGGGCCACTCGCTCGCATTTTCAGCTTCTTTCACAGCGCAGCTGCCAATAGATTATTCGCGCTATGCCCGTGGGTGGGTGAGTGTTGGCGTAGTAGCAAGGCTGGTCATCACGTGACCAGCGCTGTGACGTCACCCGAGCGACGGCTCTACATGACTGCGCTTGCCACTCGTGACCTTATGTCATGACGTCCACGCAAAACGGATCCGTCTGATCTGCAGCCCTGCCAGCCTCCCACGCCATGATGTTAAAGCAAGCATGTCTCGAAAACAAGCAGCCTACGCAAATTCACAGATCGCCAAATCGCAAATTTCAAATTTACCCCGCCGCGGCGGCTGCGCTTTTATGGAGGAAAAACGCTAAGGCGCCCGTGTGCTGTGCGTTGTCAGTGCACGCTAAAAATCCCCGGGTGGTCGAAATTATTCCGGAGCCATCCACTACGGCACCTCTTTCTTCCTTTCTTCTTTCACTCCCTCCTTTATCCCTTCCCTTACGGCGCGGTTCAGTGTCCGCCGATATATGAGACAGATACTGCGCCATTTCCTTTCCCCAAAAACCAATTATTATTATTATAAATTGCAAATAGCAAAAGCATACAACCGCTGATCTGGATGAACAATTAAAGAGGAACTGAAGAGGTATTAGAATTCGAAGAGCTGAAATGGATCCAATGTGTGAAACTTGCAGGTGAAGTATTTTTGTGTCAGCATTTGAAACAGTGACGTAATCGCAGAATAAAGTTGCGACGGTGCCCATGCTTCTCCGGAGCGCAAGGCAACGGATATGGAGATCCATGATGACGTCATCTGCGGCGGTGGTATATTTTTTAAACAAAGAATTGTTTGCTCCAAGGAAAGAAACGCATGTTAACGAAAGTAAATACTGCGATATCCTACGCATGGCAGGATGTAGGCGAAGGCAACGGAAGTCTGAAATCGTATCAGCGATGACATCGTTACCCAAGCTTCTCCTCACGCCTTTGACGCTGTGAGGAGAAGCCTGAAGATCGTCGCAGCTTTAATCGGCAATTACGCCACCATTTTAAACGCCAGCACAACAAATAACTTTGCATGCTTCACATACAAGCTTCATACATTTGCATCCTTTAATCTCGTCAAATTCTATAAAAACGTTTCAGCTTCCCTTGTTTAAAACCAAGCAAAAACCTAATTACTAATTGTTAAATTTTTTTGTTGTTACAAGAAATGGAAACGAGGACACGCAAGCGAATTATTGGGAGCGTGCAGCAGATTCACTGGACACCGCCCGCAGCTCATGCCACACTGAATACCAAATATAACCCAACAATAAAAAAGAGGAAGGTTTTTGAGAACACATCATTCCGCACCGGAACACGACAGGCATGGCTGAACGAATCACGACCGGTAATTGACTCCGTTTTTTCGGAGTGCCACATTTAACTAGCCACATTTGCATAATCGGCGGAGTGAAATTCTTATTTTCTTTTTTTCAAACAAGTAACACAAAACGAAGCACCTAATTATAAAGAAAGAGTAGAATATGGGAGTGACATCCCGGTGTCTGTGTTCTCTCTCCCTTACTCCCTTTCTGTCCAACCAGAAACGACATCAGTGAGCCTCTGTGCCTTTCCCAAGACGTCGTTCAACAAAGACTGCTCTAAGAAGTCGTCATCGGTATCGGCAAGAAAAGAAAAAAAAGTTCAGTTTAAAAACGCCGACAGACGCTCACTGCGGTGTGCCTTCCTTCTTATTTATTTATTTGTTTTCGATGAATCAGATCCGGAAAGGTACGGGTACCACGATACGAAGTCTTCTAATTCGAAGCCGGGCCCTAGACGTAGTTCTCTAATGAGGACGCGGATAGATGCGGATCTTCTTTGGAGGCCATGAAACGAGCATTATATAACGACAACGGCACAATGGATAAGACGTAGAGGGCTTCAGAACCCGCGTCTTCAGCCTTCCTGATCGGGATCCCTCTACGCATCTAAATGGCAAAAGTATTCCCTGAGCGAATTAAGTACCAGCCTATTGAAAATCTTTACTTGAATTACCCATAGACGAATGGCAATGTGTAAAACTGATACCATACTACTTTTTCGGCGTTAACATAGGCAAAACAAAATTGTCTTCGTCTGCGGCGGCTGCTTCGGAGGAGAATGGGCGGCTGACTGAGCGAGCACTCAGCTATCCTCGGCGAAGAACAAGCGAACCGGAAAATGGGGTGGGTTGGTTCTGTACGTCACGGGGTGCAGACAGATTCACTACGCTGTTTTTCAGGCAGTTGCATTGCTCGGTGGAAGTTGTGCACAAGCCCGACAGATGGCAACAGCATCTCACTTCACGTACCGGGCAGCGCCGACATTTGCGTTTTCTTCTGCCAGTAATTAATTGTTCGCTGTTGCATTGTTATGTCACCTTGTATGTGGATCTCGCGTTTGCGAGCGGGTGGTATGAGTCGCACTGAAAACCCCTCAGCTTTAACAGCTGCTGAGGGAGACGCTATCGAAGCGAGAGTGCAAGGTGATGACCGTAGTGCGAGACTGGAAGGGGGCCGAGCGCACAGCGAAGCGTCAAGCCCAGACGACCGCCGATGCGGCGCGGCAGAAGGATACTGAGTTTCCACCGCCTTATAAGGCGGTGGAAACTCAGTGCACCGAAAGTTTGTCAATAATTTCACGGACATTCGCTTTGGGCGTGCATGTGACGTATGCAGCATAATGTGACCTGTTGGAGACCTAGTGGGGAGCACGAGATTATTACAAGAGTCCTCTCCAGAAAACGTAACTGGCCGAGAGGCTTTCGAAGCCTTCACGTTAGGCTCATCGCGTAGCTTATCACCGAACGAAGGCAGAGTGCCTATTGTATGGACCTGTAGCTGTTTTAAATGCCCGTTCACTGATCACCCCCTCCCCCATCCTTAATCCACTAGAGAGCATTACAGATGAGGTGATTACGCAACGTTGCCGGCAACCTAATTATCGTGGGACAGGAGGCGGATGTAAACATGCGTCTGCGGCAAAACACCTCATCGACGGGGATTAAGCGATAGTCGTTAACGGGAAGCAATACGAAACACACACGCACACGCACGCACGCACGCACGCACGCACGCACGCACACACACACACACACACACGCACACACACGCACACACACACACACACACACGCACACACACACACACACACACACACACACACACACACACACACACACACACACACACACACACACACACACACACACACACACACACACACACACACACACACACACACACACACACACACACACACACACACACACACACACACACACACACACACACACACACACACACACACACACACACACACACACACACACACACACACACAACACACACACTTCGTTTTTCACAGCATCTTCGCTTCATAGACGCAGTCCAGCAAGAACCACGAGCGCCGCATACATGCTCGCGATAGTGACATCACGTAATGGTACATACGTGGTATCGACCGCGGTGATGGGACTGTTACAAACTCGGCAATCTAGCGAATTCACTTTATTGGGAGACATACAAACCATCTCTCCCCTCCCCCCCCTCTCTTGTCGGTGCCAGAATTTACGAAACAGACGTCCAGAATGAAGCCAACGAGTTTTTATCGATAAAGTCGCGCTCGCAGAGAACACAGGGACCCAATAATTGCTCCTTCCTGCACTTAAGTCGTTCAGAAAACCATTCCCACTCGTTTAACTCATCCCTTCAAACCTTAACACAATCGTCATCGCGAAAAAATTATATCCTTCAGATCAGATCAAACAAGTCACCTCACAGTTCGGGTGGTTGCCACCTGTCACCTCACGCACTATACGCAGCAACCCCATTCTCTCGCACTACCCCATCAACGCGCTATCTCATTTTTTTTCCCACCCAATAAAGTTCTACACGAACATGGAGGGCGCCACACACACAAAAAGCGAGCGAAATAACAAACATACAGGGGGGCGAAAAGGCATGACGGCTATAAAACTTTGAAGACCAGTAATGCAGTCGTGAGGCGTACGCCAGACAACGCGCACCACAGATCGCACTCTAGACACGAATACACCTTTATGTGAATAAAAAGAAAGTAAGCTGTCCTCTAGCGCAGGACAGTTTCCGTTTATGAAAAGGTGTGCGTTAGAGGACAGCTTACTTCCTACATTACGGTAGCATTTCGAGCCGTCAGCGTGGCGGCGCCGCCACCCTGTGGCTGCTAGGGTGCCTCGATGCCAGCGCCGCCGTTGGCATCGAGGCATCCTGACGGCGGCGCTAGCATCGAGGCATCCTAGTGGCTGCGCCGCCACGCTGTCACGTGGTTAGTCACGCGGTGAGGAGCAGCTGCCGGTGGCGGCGGTGCCGTGGCTGATCACGTGGTTCGTCACGTGGTCGGTCACGTGACCAAGTTCCACTCGGACAGCTGTAGCTATCGCGTCACTCCAGGTTTAACCAGAGCTAAAACACCGCCCATTTTTATTCCTTTCTGTTTAGAGTGCGCAAACATTCTGCCCGCGAGTCAGGAGCGAGAACCTTAATTCTCTTCCTCCTCAGACTTGTCTTGTTTCTTCGTCTCTACGTGCAAAACTTTTCTGGGTGCTCACTCGCTAAATACTGGCCGCCCATTGCAGTACGTATTGCGATACGAGGGAGGTCCGCATTATCGGCTGCTGCTGAAGACGCAGCTGTATATATACAATAAAAAAAAGGTTGCAAGGCGTGAAGCCCTCGCAGGGTTTTTGTTTGCTGGTTCTTTTTTTCGCGTCACGATTCTTTATTGCCGTGGCGCGAACTAAAAAAGAGACAGCGACGCAGGGGCTGGCTATTCGGGGGAAAAAGGAGATTCCACCTCAGTCCGAGCCCCGGGATTACCAGTGACGCGGCGTCAGACAACCCCAACACCGAGAGAGTAAAATCCACTTCTTCCAGACACCTAGGAAATCCGCAAAGGAATGCTGAAAGGAATAGCGAAGATGCCTAGTTAATCCACCCACAAAAAGGGCTCCGGTTTCTCCCTTGGTGGTGGAAGGGTGTAAAGACCAGAGGCAGAGAGGCCGGAGATGGGGAGGTTGTGAATTCAAGGCTCTTCACCAAAAAAATACTTAGCGTACGGGCGTAGTAAACGTAGAACGTGGTAAGGAGAAGGAGAAAAAAAGAGAGCTCCGGTCGAATTTAGCGCCGCTCAGCGCTCCTTCCGGCATGCATCCCCACTCCCAAGACGAAGAAGCTAGAGGGCGCTTACGTCATTCGCCAACGAAGGCTGCGCGCGAGCCAATCGCAGGCCCGCCCTGTAGTATCGGCCCGGAGGCGCAGGAGTGACGTCACGGCGTCCTGTAATGACGCAACCGTGACGCAAAGCGCGAGAGTCGGCGAGGGGAAGGGAGGAGAGGAGGAAGTATGTCGCCCGGTTCCCGGCCGGCCGCTGGCAAGGAAGCGAAGGAGAAAAGGGGTACGAAAGAAAGACAAAAAGAAAAAGACAACACGAGAGAAAGAAAGCTGTAGGGGACAATCTGCCTCTTGTCCGGAAAAGGTGTGGAGAAGATGCGCAGTACGAGGAAAAGGGAAAGGGAGAATATATCTAACCATGCAATAGAAAAACCAAAACAGAAGTTCAAGCTGGTTGTCGCAGGATAACCGATTGAATGAATAACAAGGAAAAGTAATAAAAAGGAATAGATGGGAAGAACTGTGGGAAGGGGTGGGGTCTAGCGTGGTTTTGCTCCCTAATCTTTCTCACGCACCGACTAGCTACAAGGCGAGCGAACGAGCCAGTGCCCAAGGTAGAAAGAAAAAAAAACAAAGAGAAGGACGCGCCACGCTGCTTCCCGGGTTCGCGAACCTCAAACAAAGAAGGCATATGCAAACGAGCATGCTACACTACATAGGTCGTCGGGTATGCTGGCGGAATATTGAAAAGGGAAGTGGATGGAGGGGGGGGGGGGGGGGTGCGGAGAAGAAAAAACACAAAAAATTCGTGTCTCGTCGCGCCTGCCGGAAGAAAGAGACATTGGAAAGAAACAAATTCCGAACGCTGCCTAGCGGAGCCTGTTCCTCTTTTTTCCCCCCTTTCAAACCTTATTCAAGGTTCCGGCCGGTGGCACATCGCCTTCGCGGTGGTGCTTGCTGCTGTCTTGTTTTTGTACGCACGAGCCACCGGTGCTTCGCGCGGGCTCGCACCTAGGGAAGCATGGAAGGAGACCGCGCACAAACACGAATAGGGAAAAAAAGGAGAAAACAAACCCCTCGTCCCGAGGTAACGACGTTGCGGGAGGACGACGCAATATATTCTGAGGGGACCGGACAGTGGTTGGTCACGCCGGACGGTAGCGCGGGCGCATTTCGTGGTTTCCTTCCATTTTGGCGGAGCGCTGTTTGACCGCCTTCCGTTCTTCCGTGTAACCCGACCGGAAACGTTTGCGCAGCTCAGGTTCTTGGTTTAAAAGCACAGTTCGCAATAGAAATGTCTTTTTTTCTTTAACTGATCACGTGATTCTTTTTTCTTCATATAGGAAGTGGGGCAGAGACGGAAGATGCGGTCATGGTTTAACCAGGCGCTGAGCACATCTATACTCAGCTCCGTTTATATTTCCGGTTTCTTTTGAGAACGGCCGAGCTCATCATTATATGAGCGTGCTAATCGAACGAACACTCTGCATACATTAACTTCGAGGGCCTGCGGATAATTGTGGATGCTATTTAGTCAGCCTTGTGATCACATGCGAGGAAATCCCCAAAATAGAGTTGTCATTGTATTCGTCTTGTAGAATATTACTTCACCAGCCCCCCCCCCCCTCCCCCCCCCCCCCCAAAAAAAAAAAATTGCATTGCAATCACTGCAGCGAAGAAGCCTGCCAGGTGTCTCCACGCTGCCACGTATTTAGTAATGCGCTGCAATCTGAGCAAGGTATGCGCCTGAAACACCCCTCAGATGGCGCCACAAACCGCCCTTTCAAAGCCGCGCGCCGAGCGGGTCTCTATAAGGTTCTAATCTAAACATTCGGGCATTAGAAGAAATTGATAATGCTATTAGTTTCTCTTGTCTTGACTTCCGATTCCAGCCGCTCCTTTCCTGCGTCAAGAAAAGCACTGCGTGACGTCACAAGAAGGCTGGGAAAAGGGACGAGCACAACGCGAGGTGCTCCCGCGACGTAATGGGAAACGAACACAGCGATTACTTAATAGTCAATTAATACTATTTGAAAATAACCCCAAGAAAATAGCAAGTGATAGCGGTGACGTGTGAAACAGCAGTGAGACGGATGCCGCAAGCGGCCCGTCCCATCGAGCTCAGTTTTAGCTATGTTTAGAGGCCAGTGGAAGTGGTGAGCAGACGAAAAGGAGTGCTTGCGATTTGCAAATTGCACTCAAGGAAGGTTTCGATTAGAATGCCCTTTACTGCAATCTGACCGCATGTGGAAGACACGTCATGGACCCTAACAAGAGCAATATACTGCACCTGCGTGAAAAATAAATAAATAAATAAAATGGTACCAGAAGCGACATGCGTGTCACTACCGCTCGTTATTTCTCATCTCTTTTTCAGTGGCAGGTGCCCATGTCAGACAAACAATAAGGACCTCCCGACAACCTATCAGGAGAGATAGCACGGTACAAAGAACAAATAAACTGGGCGCCTATTAACTCTGACTTCGGCGAGGGGAGACAGGAAGGGAAACCTCGTCCTCTGACCAGCCTTTCGAATAAAGGACTCCTCTTCGTGTGGGACTTGTCTTCCCCTTCGTTCCCTTGTTCATGTTCCCCCTTCGAAGAACCGCCTTTTCCCCTTCCTCCATTTCTTTACCGCAGTCGTTTATTAAATGTTAAATAGGAGGAAAAAGAAAGAGCTCGCATTGACCATTACTGCAATGACGATAGCCGCATTGCCTTTCCTTATGACCGTCGACCAATCGCACCAACGGCAGACGTCGACTTCAGGTGCAAGTCGATTAGCTTGGCGCCACAAGGTATACGGGAAGGCACTAAGAAACGCGCCGCAACGCAGTAAGCTCTTTTTCTCTTCTGTTTCTTTCCTTGTTTTGTTCTACAGCGACAGCTGTATATGGCACACTGGGCGAAATCATGTCGTTGTCGTCCTCATTCCTTCTCTCTCTCCCTGCGTCACGAATGAGCGATCGTGGCAGCCCTGCCCCCGCACGTCATGACCGAGTTACTCCACCCCGTTATTCCAATACTTCCAGGAAAATGAACTCATTATAATCGGATACAACTTAAGCCTACAGTGAAGCTCCGTCCACCTTCAGGACCGCCGCACAGAATTCCTCCACGACAAAAAAAAAAAGGTAGAACTTTTCTTGTTAACTAAACAAGACACTAATCATGAGAAATAATTATAAGTTCTAAAATTTTGATAGTTGGTTGTTTAATAAGGTCAAAGGCTAAAAGCTGATTTCACATACTGTTGTGATTGGATAGCGGAGTAATACAGGACGCCCCCCCCCCCCACACACAAACACACGCCCCCCCCCCCCACACACACACACACACACGCACGCATACAGGAGCACGCGCGCCCGTATATTATGCGTTTCGACCGGTCCGCCAGCCGTACGCATGGTGTGGCCGTTAAGTAAAAAAAAAGAAAAAACGCCGGGCGCACCGACCGCTTTAAATTTGGCGGACACCAATCGATTCTTTGCCGTTGCGGACTGTGTAAGGAGCAGGGAGCCGGTAAGAGGCGAATGGAGAGAGGGGGGGGGGGAAGAGGCGGCAGATGGGAGAGTGGGTCTGGCTGTCTGGCGCAGACGCCTCGTCCGTATCAAACAACGCATTCCCGGGCGGCCCTAGTGGCGAGAGTAGCCTACGCTGCGCCACCTCTCTGCTACAATACGGAAACATCGCGTGCCGCCCTCTCTTGATAATTTTCTTGGTGCGAAATGAGGCGTCAGAGCAACTCCTGCCGTTTTCACAATCGCTGTTGTGTGTGACTGTGACTGTGACTGTTGTCGCCACTTCCATAGCGCGAAGCAATAATGCAGATACAACACCTTCAGCCAGGGTTTTGCTGACTTGTACTGGTTCACAGCAGCTGTTTGCAAAGCGCTTAATGTGAAGTACGTCTTAATAGCTTATCTTTTTTTTAATTCTTTTAGTGTGTGATCAGTCGGCGCTTTAGAGTTTAGCAGCAAGTAAGCGTAAGGATACCTGTTTAGTGTTAATCATTTTCTGCTGCAAGTCGCACTTCGTTATTGCATGTTCGACGTTCGTATGTTATCATCATCGTTATAAGTCGTTCTTTTATCAGGCCAAGGATTTGATCGACTCTTTCAGCCCGTCTCGATTTCCCGCCTGATGGTCGTCCAACCGTCATTAACACTATTTTCAGTTCGCCCATTCACACAGTTCTCTGCCTTTCTCTGTTTTTCCGCCCGTCCCTCAAGTACAGCGCCACTGCTTATAACGAATATCGGATTTAACGAAGTTTGCCAAGTATTGAATACGCAGAGCTTTATTAAAGTTATTAATGCAACCGTACGCACTGCAAATGTTTAACAGAACAAGTGACGCGTACCGAGTTGGTACCAGGCTATTACTGCCCTTGTTAAACTCGACTACACTCGATGTGGAGTGGAGTTCGTGCAAACGCGCTAAGCACGCGTTTAGGGGAGAAATGCAATTGTCCTCGATCGTATTAAAAAATTGCGGTGCTTATTAAAGAACGCCAAGTGATACAGACTAACCTCCGGAAGCTACCAACCATACGGAGTGCCTTGACTGCATTGGCACGAACAAATCGACATCCACTCAGAAGTTACCGGACTTATCGCTGTTATCAGTAGTCAAAGATCCTTCTGGATAACATTCCTACCTTATGGTCACGTTACCGTGAGAAGTTTTTTTGTCACGACATATTACTGCGCCGTTTCACACCTAGAAAAGTCCCTTACGCAACCATTGCTTTTAGAATAAAATTCAGGACGTTTACGCTCGCGACGTGCACCGCATAATTTCAGAGGTAGCCCTAAACGTTGTCGGTGTTTTAAAGCTCTGAACCTTTCCCCTCTTTAAAATCATCTCTCGCGGCACAGTCCAGGTGCCCATTCACTGTGAGATTGCTACCATATCGTTCTTCACAACTACTTATAACACCCTACGCAGACGCTCTCTCTCCCTCTCTCTCCTTGGCTTCTGCAGAACGAGGACGCTAGTGCAGGCGAACTGTGACCTTCCCCCACCCCCCCCCCCCCCCCCCCCGCCACAAGCGACGCCAGCGCCATCTGTCAGGCGCGGTGTGTAATGGAGCTAGGTGAGCCACGTGAAGAGGCTGGTAACGTGATCGGTGTGAATGGAGGCACGCATGGCTTTTCGGGGGACGTCAAATAGACAGATCTCGCTGTAAAAAAAATAATAAAAATGAAAAAGCTACTGGTGCCAGTTCTTCCTGTGACTTGGCTTCACCTCAGAACATGTGTGAATGAAAGGAAGTGGCTTTTACAGTGCAGCACACGACACGAGTGCTCCGGCAAAGGAAGAACATGTGGCCTTGATCGTGGCCATCATCAATGCTGCAACGTCACCTCTCTCGTCTTTCATCCATTCTCTCAAAGTGCTCATCCAGGGTGAGATACCTACTGCGCCTTTCCATTCTTTAAAACCTAACCTAAACTGACCCCACGGAGTGCTCTGTTTTGAACTGAAGGTTCACGCCATCATACGACGCACAGTGGTTTCACCTCTCCAGCTTTCTTACGGCGAACTGGAAAACTGCAGCAAAAGAAAGCTACATAAAGATGATGATACTGAAAAACCAAAGTAATAGTTCATTATACACATTCAAAATTATTATGAAAATTTTCAGCTCATAAAAACCGTTATTTTGTTCTTGAAATATAGCATGTTTAGAGCCGGTTACCTGCGCTATTAACAGAAATTGGAGCTGATAGAAAAAAGAACAGGCCACACATGTGCTAAAGGAAACAAACCTCAGAAGTGTATTATGTGATCTCAAAGATACGAACACCAAAAAACAAGAACAAAATGCGGGAAGCAGTCGTACACCAAACAGCTCGGATTCTTATAAACAGGAAGATAGTGTAAACGTCACGGCTCACATGGGTGACTTGAAGAAGCACGCAAAAAATTAAACTGAATTATTCCGACGACAATTAGGGTGAGTCATGTCACTTCATTTAGTCATAAGTACATGAATTACATTACATCTACTGTTATGCTGTATTGCGGCATTGCAATTGCGTGTTCCGCAAACACGGGCGCCGTAGCCTCACGTACTATAAACACCTGTACTTTAATCACATAATCTTAGTGGATATTGTGATCACAACCATATTTTGACGTATTTTGTCCTTTCTTGTGAATAAAGAAAAAATAGATATTGTAACGCTGTTTTATTCTTTACTACTGTCTTTTACTACTTGGGTGTTTACTTCTACTAATACAACGCTTTCGTCAACTAACACCGAAACTTATTCGTGTGCTTGAAAACAACCAAGGCATATCTTTGAAGATGGGCTTGCATTTGCATTTCTTGCACTGGTGAAATGTGTGTGCATAAGTATTTCCCAGTGAGATTATTTTGTGATCACTTAACTTTGTTTTAAGGAGCCCCAGTCGGTACTGCGCAAAACGTTGCCAGAACAAAGGAACCATACACATAAAAGTCTTATTCACGCGAAAAAACACGTAAAACTCTTTAATGTTGCACTCTTTCATAAGTTCATTCCAATCCAATCCCCAACAATGATCATTCCAATCCCCTTACTCCCGTGCTTGATAACATATACACTGCTCACCTACAGTGACCTGGGCTTTTTTAGAGAAGACTTAAAGAAGTTAATGACCGCACGACATTTGTTAGAGCTGTCGGAGTAAATCCTTTATCTTGTGGTCAAGCTTGTTTCCACCAGTTCTAGCAAATTTTTGACCGCATTACAAAACCTTCCTTGGCTGTACTCGTCTATACTCGCCCATCTATACCTGATCAGCGTGTCGCACTTAATTACAAAAGCCGCTAGCCACCCCCTCCCCCCCCCCCTCCAGAATATTAAACAGAAAAGGACATGCCGCAAACGACGTGCGTTATTAGTATCTTTTTGGGCAGTCTCTACGTATATGCAGAGAGGTTTACCAAGCCGCGCATACTCATAGCCTGTATGGAAACTGCAAAAATTAGTGTCGGTAACTATTCGCCACGCAGTTCAACATTCTTCCTGACTTGGCTCATATTGCGCTTTTTCCACCGCTCCTCACCCTCACTCTCTTCTCTTTTTTTTTCTTCGGCAAGGTTCCTCCCGCAGTGAAGCAGGCAGGAAACCGCCGCATTAACAGCCGCCCACTCGATACAAATTATCTAACTAACAAGAAATGGCGCCGGGGCGAAAATGCGGTGGCGAGTTCGGGAATGCACCCGAGAAATCTATTTTAGAAATTTTTTTATACTACTGTCCGGGGCCAGCAGCCCATTCCGCTTCCTTTATTTCCAGAGGACGTAGAAAATAAAGGCCCCGATTTGCACTGCTTATTCCGAAACGAAAAAAAAATCCCGAAAATAAATAAAACTTGCTAGCGGGGCTTTATACGGCGCGGAAAAGAGTTCGCCAAGAAAGATTGGTAAGGAAGGATGGAGAAGGCCGGGCCGACTTCTTGTCTGTTCAACGGAACAAAAAAGCGTGAGGACGCCCTGGGAAAAAAGAACAAAAAAAATCTGAGGTATGAGAATTGGGGAAGGAAGGCACAAAAGACCAAAACAACAAACGAGGAACTAGGGGATCATGAACGAGCACGCATAGCTGTAGGTAGGAAAAAAAAAGGAAGTAAGGAAGGAAACGGTGCAGGCAGCCACGGAGTATTAAGGTCACGGCGGACCGCTTCCGTCGATTAAAAGTATTATGCGGAGCGAAAACGGAGAACGCGATAAAGAAAGGGGAAAAAAGGACAAGAGGACGAACAATAAGAAGCGGCGTAGAGCAGTTATTATACGGACTGCGCACAAAAAACGGACGCCCACGCGCGCGCGCGGGCCCGCTCGCGGCAAATAAAATTAAGCTCTCTCTTATATATACTCTCGCTTTGCACAGCAGTACCGTGCAGCACTTGTAAAGCTAGAATTATCGTGAGCCAATCTCGAGGAGAGTGACAGTGTGCCGGTGAACTGTGTTCCCCCACTAGCACACTGAACTTGGAAGACAGTGTTCCTCCAGGAGGAATGCTGTCCTCGCAGTCGCTTGTTCCTCGAGGAGCAGCACTGTTCACCGAAGCACTATTTTTCACTTGGGAGACAGTGTTCTTCCAAGAGGACCGCGGTCTTTCAAAAAAAAACATCGTCTACTGGAACACTGGAGTGAACTACTCCCCACCCTGTTCCACTTGGAGGAAAGTTTTTCTTCAGACGAACACGGTAAACTGGAACACCGGACTATAATACTGTTCAGCCTTTCCAATGCAGGACAGTGTTCCTTCGGGAGGAACCCTGTTCAGTGCAACACTAGACTGGAACACTGGCCACTCTTTTCCACTATTTCCTTTTCCTCCAAGGACAGTATTCCTCCCAAAGGACCAACGTCTACCGGTACACTGAACTGGAGCATTGACCACTGTTCCACTTGGAGGACAGTGTTCCTACGAAAAGTATGCAGACGAGACGAAGAGGGAATGAATCCAGAGTTCTTTAGCCACATAAGAAAACTTAATATAAATAACGCCATGAATCACAGCCAGTTTCTGTATGTTATCATATGGTGGCGACATCTGTGAGCTTCGCGGTCAACCACCGGCGGCATCTTGCAATTTTGCTTTCTACTCTGCAACCATATTTTAGGTGCAACTGGGAAGTCTGTCTTTATGTCGCTAGTAGCGTGGCGGTCAGCTAACCTACGATCATTGGACCAATCGGAGCGCCGGATTTCGATACGTAGGCCCTCAGGGAGTCAGCTGGTGCGTTGAAAGAGCTTTGGCTAAGAGACACCGGCGACTACCTTGTTTTTTCTGCGGAAAACCAGCAGGTGACGCACGAAACTACAGAGGCCAAACCTACTACGTGGTAGAATATCAAGGAGTAATGACCGAACAGAGCAAGTACAATCGGTATGTCTGGTCACCAATATTACGTCTAAAACAGAAAATATTTAATCACTGAGGTGGTCAGAACTCTCCGCAAAGCGTATGGTGTTGTGCTGTAGTGTTATACTGCTTATTCCAGACTGTTGTATACTTAAAAGATTTATGCTCTTTAGTAACTCATGCATACATTTCTATCTCCGCGTGGTTCTAGTTGTCTGCGAATTTCGCCGAAAGTGACTTACCACGTATGGATTAACACAGAAAAAGGCGTAACGACGTTACCTATTTGTTTACCAACAAAGATTTGCCAAGCCCTCACCCAAAGTCGACTCGACTGGACGGACGTACTGGGAACGTGGGTCAATGCGACGGTCACAGTGAAAATTTAGAACTGAGTTTCCAGTAAGCATCCAACCCGGTCGGGCTTAGGCTCAAAGACATATCTAAAGCAAAAATCACCGGCGATGTGTCTGCGCTACGTTCGAAACAGAACGTCCGAGACCAGAAATAATCTCATCGCATATTTTAAAGCAATCAGCGAAACAGAGCTAGCAGAAGAGCCGAAACATATACATCACACAAAATAGCTGATCGGATATAAGGCCAGCTAAGAGCGCTATACATCCCACAGTGCACGCGAATCTGGGCCAGCGCCGGCGCGCCTCGTCGATTCCACAGAACTGCACAGTTTTTAGGGAAAGACACAAAGTATACAGCTCCAGTCTTCGCTGCCTGTTTCTTCTCTCGTCTCCTTTCGAGAACTCCTGGGAGAAAGGGAAAGTGAAAAATAAGGGAAGCGAGCGAACGAGAGAGAGAGAGAGAGAGATACCGAGCGATCCACAAAGAAATGTTTGTGCCTCTCCCGGCCCCTCCTAAGCAGACGGAAGGAGGGTTCGTCGCAAGTACTGCCTTCGTAACACACACACACGCACGAACACATCGGTGGAGAGGAGGAGGAGGAGGAAGGGAAGATGAGGAGGAGGTCCAAGGGCGCTCCGAGAGATGTCGCGATTGAATTACAGGTCGTTAGTGCGTAGCCCCAGGCTTAATGAGTTCAAGGCGGTTATTGGCGCAGCTACACACAGCCAGCCAGTCTTACAGCCGGCCTGTCCCTGTTTTTTTTTCTTCTCCTTCTAGCAGCGTGAAGCTGTATCTCCGCGAAGGACCAAGAAAACGTGTATACATTTTCCGCCTAATGAGAAGGCACGGAGACCACCGACTCCGCAGCTTCTAGAGACACGGGAGCGCTGGGGGAAAGACGACGTGGGTGACGTCGCTACATTATACGGGGTCGGCGACCGTGACGTCAGGGCGCGGAGGAAAAGGGCACGGGAGGTGGCTCGAGATGGTCATGGCTGTCGGGACCGGGAGAGGAATTAATTGGCCGCGTTTATATGTGTCTGGGCGCGGGGGGCGCGAACCGAGTGCTTATTGGAGCCGGACCGCGCGACACGGGCCTTTTGGAATGAATTAGGCGTTAACGACTTGCGTCCGTTAGGGGGCATAAACGTTTTTCTGCTAATTTGGAACTTCCCCCCTCCCCTCCCCCCTAGGAGAGCGTGGACAGAGTGGCTGCGAAGTGTGAGGGCTTTTGCAGATTTCGCGCTTAGTGCTGAAGACATAGCAGGGAATCCGCCACGGGCGTGTCCCTCAAAAAAAAAAATTCAGTACGCAGTGCATAAGACCCTTTATGTACTGCCTAATGAAATTTAGCAACAATGTGTCTAGTGATGACATACCCAGAAATTTCGGACAAGCGCATTTCCTTTTTTTTTTTTTGAAGAGAAAAGTACTTTGTGAACGCAATTTTTCGCATGTCATAATATTGCACCGTAATAATCAATACATTCGTATAGATCCTCTCTCGTGACGTTTGTAGTTTCCTGCTATTTGGTGTAAAAAACGCACCTCATTCTTTCTTTTTTTTTTATGGCAGTCATAACTAAGTGCGAATGCAGGACAAAGTTTAAAACCAAGACATTGGTATCTATCGGATGGTAGGGCTATTCCCGTTGATATGTTCATAACAGTATATTACAATATTCCACAGTTGCGCCACAATTATAAGTTATGTTCGGGAAAGCTGTACTTGAGACGCATTTGATTCTGATTATATCACTCGCTGTTTCCCGCGCGGCTTCTTCAGTGAAGGTGTAGATTGAAATGGGCTTACATTAAGAGAGCACCGCTACACAAGCAACAAGCTGAACGCTATGCTCAGTAATGTGTTGATGCAACTTAGTCCGATCTAGTCCGGTGTTGTCCAACAGATTAAGAAATGAATTGCTATTGACTAAACATAGAAGTCTGAATTCTACTGGCTGCGTTCTTCTTTTAAGTTATCACTTCTTCCTGTTCATCATCTGCCTATTCCTCCAAGCTCACCTGGAAAACAGGAATAACCTATTTTCCTACCTGCGTGGTCACGCAAGCCAGTGTAAACAGTACGTGCCATGTGTGAATAATAATAATAATAATAATAATAATAATAATAATAATAATAATAATAATAATAATAATAATAATAATAATAATAATAATAATAATAATAATAATAATAATAATAATTGGTTTTTGGGGAAAAGAAATGGCTCAGTATCTATCTCATATATATCGTTGGACACCTGAACCGCGCCGTAAGGGAAGGGATAAAGGAGGGGGTGAAAGAAAAAGGGAAGAGAGAGGTGCCGTAGTGGAGGGCTCCGGAATAATTTCGACCACCTGGGGATCTTTAACGTGCACTGACATCGCACAGCACACGGGCGCCTTAGCGTTCTGCCTCCATAAAAACGCAGCCGCCGCGGTCGGGTTCGAACCCGGGAACTCCGGATCAGTAGCCGAGCGCCCTAACCACTGAGCCGTGAAGGTGTACGGTTTTAAACACCAGCATTGCTGCGAAGTGCGAACATATATGCAATGTGAGTGGTAAAGCGACGCACAGACATCTAATGCGTTTCTGCTATAAAAAAAGGCGAATAGGAGCGCAGTGCCGCAAAACGCTCTGCTCAGGCCCGCCTCCTCCGTTCGCGCTCTCCACTCAAGACGTTTTTTTTTCTTTTTGGCGGTGTTCCATAATCGGTGTCACTGGCTCAACGCGGTCGGCTCACGAATTCATCTCGCGCCACATATATATTACGTTGACTCATCGCAACGCCAATGCACAGTCCCGTCTCGTGTGCCTGCTCTCGTCTTTGTGCTTGTCTGTTTTAAGTTTCGCTCTATATAATTTTAACGCACAGTCGCAAATAGCGAAATCAGGAAGAAAAAGTTGCAATATAATTCGAGAGACAGTGGTGTTATTTTTGTGGTCATATCAGGTTGCCTTATGACTCTGGCATGACGGGTATAGTTGGATAGGAGAACCTGGATTCGCAATTATGCGTGGCTTGCGACCAACTGTCTAGAAGAGTAAGGTCGGGCGTGCAAGCACTAACGCGCATGCGCACTTCACGCTACATTAGGCTTACGTTTAAAATACTGTAAGGCGCAGACGAAGGCTCCCGGTATATCTGGGCGTTTCGTTTTTGGTTTCCAAGACTGTTAAAAGCAGGAAAAACCCTGCTGAACATTGATGGCAGCTGTAAAAAGTGCGAGAAATATTCGGTTAGCTTTTGATCTTGCAACAAAGGCTAACATCCCGGAAATATAATGAAAAAAAAACATAAATATGCAAAGTAAACAGAAAGCACACGATAAATGAAATTCCTCCTCTCGATGCCCAACATTCGTGGACAAAAATTTTGAAAATTGAACAGTTGTAAGCTACGGGCATAGAAATATTTATGGTAATGATCCATTCTTCCGATCTGCAGCAAAACCTTTCTTTTGTAGTGTTTCTATTCTTAGCGTCGAGCAGTTAAGACTACCGTATAGAAAACCAATAGGGAATGCTTCTGGCGATAGCAAAAACGTTAGTAGAAAAAAAAATCCAAGCCTGCTGATGGGAGATATGCGGATATATTGATTGTTATAGTGAAATCTTGCAATATATGAAAAATTTGCGTTCATAAACTTTTCCCGCTCAATTAAAAATGCTTTTGTCCAGAAGTATTGGGTAAGGTTGTGGGTTTTTTTAATGCGCGATATTTACTTCAACGCGTTACGAAGCACGTGTACCGAAATCACAGCGAACTCAATGTAATTATTCTACGCCCCCTAATTGCACACGCGCAGAATACCGCAAGGGCTCGTGAAAAGGGAGAGTCCCTCTATACCGGCGTGGTTATTTCTGATCTTCGCAAATATGATACGCATGCAGTTGTTACGAAACACCGCTCCCGCCGCCGCCCAGGTTCAGTGGCGGAAACGCCGGCCGAAGGAAAAAGAAAAACAAACCACCAAGAAACGCCGTCCACGTCATCCGAACGGAAACGGTATATAATGAAGCACACCACGGTTGCGGACTTATTTTGAGAGGCACGCTTCCAGATACACGCCCCCATCTAGGCGGCCTTCAAATCACCCGTACGGAGAGCTTACTGTGTCCTTGTTTATTTTAACCGGAGAGAGACACAAAGCGCGAGCCTGGAACTTGTTCATCGGGACAAAGCGACGGGTTTTGCCGATTCGAGACACTGATCTCCCTATGTCCGTCGCGGCTGCTCGATGGATGCGCTGTTCGGCTACTGATCGCAAGGTCGCGTTGGCCGAATTTCGGCGGTGGCGGAATGCAACAACGCCCGTGTGCTGTGAAATGTCAGTTCATGTCACAGAACCCCAAGTGACAGAATTAAATCCGGAACCCTTCACTACGACGTTCCTCATGACCCTCATGTGTAGCTGTGGGACGTTAAATCTCGCATATCGTACCACCCTATGATCTCCTTGACCACTGTACTATTTGTTCTGAAAATTGGCTTTGGGGGAAAGGAAATACCCGCCGTGGTGGCTCAGTGGTTAGAGTGCTCGACTACTGATCCAGAGTTCCCGGGTTCGAACCCGGCCGCGGCGGCTGCGTTTTTATGGAGGAAAATGCTAAGGCGCCCGTGTGCTGTGCGATGTCAGTGCACGTTAAAGATCCCCAGGTGGTTGAAATTATTACGGAGCCCTACACTACGGCACCTTTTTATTCCTTTCTTCTTTCACTCCCTCCTTTATCCCTTCCCTTACGGCGCGGTTCAGGTGTCCAACGATATATGAGACAGATACTGCGCCATTTCCATTCCACCAAAAACCAATTATTATTATTATTATCCCCCTTGCCCCGGTGGCGTGGCACCCGGCTGCCTGCCGGTCGGCTCGAACTCCCGGAAGCGCTCAAAGCACGTAACTCACGTTGACCCGCGGTAGCTTTGTTTGATGCCGCAAACAAATAAGTTCAGTCCAACAAGCACGTAATAAATTCGTCGCAGCGCGGATGGCCCCAAGCAAGACTGCTTCGTGTTCATGCTCGTCGCCGGCGCTGATGTCATGGCTCTTGCCTTGCAGTCGAATAAAGGGGATCCTGCTGTACATTACAGGCTGACTTAACAGAACCTGGAGTAGTCGGCACAGGCGAGAGAATGCGATTCGGGTTGTTCCTAACAAGGACACCTGGTGATTTGATTAAAAAAGCACGAAGCCAGAAAAACCTGCATAACATCGTCGAAGCTTCTGATCGGTGACTTCCCCTTTCAAGTCACACACCAATTCTGTATATTCCCGTTCCGTAATGCAAGCAGATGCAAATATAATTTCACTTTTCTATCCTTCCGAATCGCCTCTATTTTCGTCTCCGGTTCCTTGTTACTTCTCGGAAATTCACTTATTATGCCGAAACACCGCAACACGAGGCGAACGCGCCAGCATAGCGGTGTTACAGCGGCGAAAAAATGCAAAACTACAATTAATGTATATATTGATGTGGTAGCTGATTCCTTTTTCTTTTTTTTTTGATGAAGATGTGTGAATGGAACTGATTACATGCTCGCGTTGTGCTGCTGAGTCGCTGTTTCAAACCTTCTAATATGACGTTTAATGGGGCACACTGTTCGCTTCTGTTTTTAGTGTGCGATTTTTGTTTGTATGCTTCTAATCACTCTCTTTTTTTTTCTCGTATGGGATCAGTTAGGTTGGCGGCCTGCCTCGCAGACGACCGGGCACTACCCGTTATCTTTAACTATTTTGCCGAGACCCATCGTTCACCTTAAACGGCTTCGCAGAATGCTCGCGCGGTGCTCGTGGGTAAAAAATGTCGAGGATGCTGGCGTACCATTGATTAGTTCAGTATTGAAGGAAAACAAGTGATTGACTTAAAAGCAGCTTGTCTCAGACTGGTTGGCGAAATGGTACCCAAAATTCTGCTGAGGCGTATGAGTACTTAGGCGCTTTTTTTTTCCCCGGGGTGGGGGGCTCGGAAAAAGATTTCGCTGCGGGGGGGGGGGGCAGTTGTTTTGACCCGCGTGATTTTAATAGTTAGCACAGTGTTCGAATATGTAATCTAGCCCTTTCTTTCGAAATGCCGCGGGTTCACCGAGTCATCGGAAAATTCCCAGGATTTCGAAACCATTACCATCGCCACCTGGAGGGAAGTGGCGGAAACGGGGGCGGGTTTTGACCTCCCAGGAACATCAACATCATCATCCTTAATTATTAGCTACAGGTATTCCTATTTTCTCCTACAGTAATTGTCTTCGTTGGCTGGATAATCTACAATATTTAATCAATATTCTGGCAACATTTAATTTTGTGGCGGTATATCAGACTTCCCCGGGCTCATAAGGATGCACTGTTAGCATCATCATTATCGCCATCATCTCGAGAGTCAAAGGCATGTGTCGTTGCATGATATTTGCAGTGTGTCATACATGAGAACTGGCGCGTTTACGTGCTGGGCAACCCGAATGTCATTAATGTGGACCGGGCCGTGGGCACTCTTTGTAATGCGTCTTTGTAATTAGTCTTAGTGTTACATAATTACAAAAATTAGCATTAATGACGTGCCGTCATCACCCTCGTCGCGTGACTCGTCGGCTCGTGACGTCGCATGGCGAACACTTTTTTGCCATATGACCTTGAAAGTGAGCCATCTAATGCTTTCGCATTAATAAAAGAAGCCGCTCGCTTCTGCACAGACATAAATACAACGTGCCTCTGTTGGTGTTGCAGTCGACGCTTGTTAAGTGTTTTCGAAGGCAACATACAAAGGACAGAAAAGAACATTCTCGCTATGCCGGATAGAGCTACAAAATCGAAATATACTAATATGCGTCTGCATAACCGTCGCATTGGGAAGTACATCGACGACCCGTTTCTTTATAATCGGTAACTATTCTCAAGCCTGAAAAGAGTATCGTTAATACCTCCCCCCTCCTCCCAATTTCTGGTAGATGGTGTAAAAGGGCTGTGTTTGTCAATTGCCGGTTCGTGCGTGAATAAGCGAGGGACTTCCAATACGAACAAGTATACACTAAGCAGTTTGCCAAGTATTGACACATATAAAGTACTCACCGACGTACTGGTGGTAACCGCGTATGGGACACCCGTGCCCGCAGGCCATATGCTCTCTGAGGGTTCATCCCAGATTAGAAACTTCTCCTATTGCGTGCACATCAATAGTGTCTGCGCGCACCTAATTAAATAATACCATCATCATTTCGGCTTTCCTGCCTCACAGTATTCTCAGAATTGTTTTTAACGGCAAAATTTCTTAATCGCTTTTTGTTTTGTTTTTCTTTTCTGAGGTCGAGCAGCCGACCTTTACCTCACAATTTGAGGTTGAGGTGAGGTTGAGTGAGATCAGCAGTGACCTCAGGAAAAGTGAAGTGAGCGCGTCTAAGAAGACCTCAACCTCAAATGATGAGGTTGAGGTTGAGTGAGGTCGGTAAAATTATTTTTGAGCTTGAAGTGAGCTCCAGATTTCTTATATAAAATGCGCACCTCCTGTGAAGACAGTACACCCGCGTTTCGTCGTGGAACACAGCCGTAACTTAAGTCTCCTAGAAACGAACCAACTCAAATTTTGCTCTCTCCCATTTGCTTCCCTACTTTTTTTTATTTCAGGCACGCTCAATCCTTCGGGTCACTTCCCGTGGCTCGACTCCGGCAACTCGCTTACCGACTTCTGAACTCTACGCATTGCTTGGCGGCTATCGGTAAACGAGATCGATTACCAATTACGCCCAGCCGGGATTACGGCGCCCAGAAGCAGGGGGCCATATCTACAGCTTACACACGCCAACACAAGCAGTACGGCAGCAGCAGCAGTAATGCCGAGACAGGCGAGGAAGAGCCCGTTATGCATAAGAGCTCCTCACGCCAACGAACCCTGGGCGAGAAACAACAAAGCTTTTGCCCGGCAAGCCGCTCCGCGAACGACCGACCGACCAGCCGGCGCAAGCCCAGCTGAGCCACGCTCTCCACCACGCTTCTGTTTCCCCTCCCTCACCTACCCTCCTTCTCGGGACCCTCCTTAAGCGTCCCTGCTTCCCCTTGCGCCCACTCACCCCCTCCCGTCTCTCTCTCCCCCTTCGAAGCCTCCTGTACCCCGCCACTTCCCCGTTTGTCCTCGTCGCGTTTTCCCGCTCATTCTTCCCCCTTTCAACGATTTCCTCTTCCCCTATTCGCTGACTCTCACTTCCAAACTCTTCCCTAACTTGTACCTGTCCTCGCTAAGATGTTTTCTCTCCTTCTCCTACAGTGACGCGCGATACCCTTTTCCAGCCTTTCGACCACTTCACTCCCTCGCCGCCCACCCGCCCGCTTGCGTCGCCTTTCCTGCCTTCCCTATTTCTCCCTATTCCTTCCCGCCAACTCCCCATGCCCGCCGACTCCCTCCCTATGCGCCGTCATTCCGCTCGTATTGCTCCGCATTGAGCGTAATTCGATCACACAGCGGCGACGGGAACGCTGGCGACGACGAAGGACCACTCAGACCTACAGCTCGCGCAGCAAAAGAAGAAAAAGCCATTAGAGCCCGGATCGTGCAAGTCGTATATATACGTGCGTTTAATGGGCACCCCGACGATAGCCTGTTCCTCCCCCTCTTTCACATCCAGAATGAGTACGTCTTGTTTTCCGTTCCACGTCTCCCTCTTTCCCTACCTATTTCCTTTTTTCCCTATTATTTCGCCCTTCGCGCGTGCGTCATTCGGAAACGATTTCGTACGACCCGGTTAGGGGGAGACAAAAACGAAAAAAAAAACCCCTCCCGACAATATTTCTCCGGGCCAGGCGAAGCTCTTTCTCTGTCTCTGTGTTATCTGAGCGACTCATCGCGTGCACGCATTACACGTTCGGCCATTAAAGCCAGAGATCGGCCGCAAACCCTGGACAGGTGTATGCTCCGTGCGAGTACAAACGCGAACGTAAACATGTACCTACTGTACATACACGTATGTGCATGGACACGTCTGCCCGCCCAATGCATGTCCGTTTGGCGCTTCTTTCTTTCTCGCTCTGTGCTTCCTTTCTTTCGTTCTTTCCTTCGCTTTTATGCAGGCAGCAATGTAATAGCGTTAACGACAGTTAAAAGAAAGGGTAGCAGGGAGTCGAGGGTCTGTTCGTTCACGTTCAGCGGGAAGTTTTTAACACCCAAGCGTTCCCGCACGTCGGCGTTATAAACATGACTATACTGCTACAAAAGGTACCGAAGGGAGGTGTACAATCGCACGTGCTGGTTGTGCACCGGTTAGTACTGGGAGAGGACATACAGACATGCGCACGTGCAAAAAGATACGTACTCGTCGGAATCGTGAAACGTATGCTCTTTCCGAAGGCTGGTATCTTACCCCTGGAGAACACATACTTATCACGCAGGCGGGGATTACAGCCCACAAGACGATTCGGAACTAAGCTACGAGGAACCGGTCTTTTTAATGTGATAACGCTAGAAGGCCTGTGGGGCCAAATTTCGACGTCGGCCATAAAATTCGCCCATTCGCTGAAGGGTAGTGAGGTCACCAAACAGGTGCAGTCCCGTTGGCTGGAGAGGAGTGACGTCACCAGACCGGAAGTGGCGTCACTTCTGGTACAGGCGTCAACAAACACGTAATGAAATTAGGTGTCGAGTGAATTTTTGTTCACAACGCCTGACCACAGATGACGATACTGCAGCATTTGTTTGTTTGTTTTTTGTTATTATGGAGGTTTTCCTCCGCGAGGCGTGTTTGCCGGGATAGACGCCATTTTAACGGGACAGCATAAAGGGTCCCGTGTCGCAGAAAAGCCGGCGTTGTCGTCGGCGTCGTTGGCCGTGAGCGAAAAATCCAGGAAATATCCCCACAGGAGCAGGTGGGCCACCTGGTCATGTGATCTTGTGACGTCGCACAACCTTCCCAGCGGATTGTGAGCAAACTGCGCACAGTGGCAGGTGCATGGTAGTTAACTATTGGTCGCGAGAGGTTGGTCGGGAAGGGCAACCTGGGTCTCACAAGCCCCACAGGTGGCAGCACCTGCCATCGCAGGGCAGTGGCGCATCGCTTAACCGCTGCACCCCTGAGCCAGGAGAGGTGGGAGGACTCCAAGAGATCTATGAATGTAAATGAGAGAATGACGCAGTCTGCATATATGGGCATTAACCCATTAACACTATCGTGTCATGCCCTTAAGGCGGAGCTTGAGTGTTCCCTGTAGTTTTTGTTTTGACTTAAATTGTTATGTCCACAATTTCATATCGATTTGGAAAACCAGATTTCTCGGAACAGTGATCATTGCGACGTCACTAAATGGTGCAAAGGACAGTGGCGTAATATGGTAGCGCCAATGAGATAGACAGCGGATGACGGACTCCTGCTTTCGCAGCTTTGTTGATGATACGTTAAGGGAAGGTGGTAAGTAAAATTGACCAAAACAGTGATTTCTATTTTACTCGAAGAAGATAGCAGGATTTCTGAAGAGCGAATCCTACAAACGGCAAAGTCGTATGATAGCAGGAAATATTCAAACATGGTACCAACTACACTAATTCCCTATTTAAATGAGGCGCGACTTGAGACAGGCATCCTTTTGTAGCTATTTTTTGGTTTCAAGACAAAGAAAAGGCTTTCAAAACGTGTTTTATTCTTATAAATTTGACAGAACGCACGGAAAAAATGTGTTTACTTTCTAAACAGTTGAATTTTTAGGTCCACTGGCGCTGTTTATTAGAGTGCCAGCAGTTGTTTTGCTTCCCGTGCGCCTGAGTTACTGGAGTTTACGAAAACTGGCAGCTGCTTCCTGCTTTCCAAATACATTGTGAAGACAGAAATTGCCTCCATTTTCTGCCGATCAGCAAAATACGCGTACATTCGGAGCCAACTAGTATGTCACGCCGGGTGTATTTTGTACTTTGGCGTTGAACCACGCAGGCAATACGCTGACAACTATAGTCGGATGCAACTCAGGAACAACGCAGTTTTTTCCCCCTCAAAGGACCCCATTCCAGCCAATGGCGTCGGCAGATTCTCATGACCCTGCCAGCATGACGATGCAGGGAGTGCCGCGAGAATGCAAGGAGGAGACTATCCCCTTTGATCTGCCACTGCCTGCAATGTCATGCTAGCAGGGTCATGAGATTCGGCCGACGCCATTGGCTGGAAGAGGGCCCATTGACGGGAAAATTCCACTTCGTTCTTGAGTTGTATCCGACTAGAGGGCAGATTTCCAGATACCTGTCAAAAGCAAGGAGGGAAGAAAGACGAAGGAACGTGTCCGAAAGGGCAATATAAGGCAGTTAAAAAATAAAATCACATGGACACCTAATTCCATAATGTGCTGACAAAGCGGCAGGATTACCAGCTGTTGATGCTTCAACGAGAAGTGACGTCACTTTCGGGCCAGTGACGTTACTTTTCTCCAGCCAATAGGAATGTTTCACTCTCGTGACGTCACTTCGCTCCATCCAATGGGCGAATTTTAAGACCGACGAAGCATTTTGGACTCATGGGACTCTAATGTTATCGCATTAAAGCGACGGTGAACGTATTTTAGTGCAGCTTCTGAAAACGCTATTTTTGTGTAATGAATCATTCACCTTGGTTCTTTTTTTCCAGATTTTGCTACATGTGTGGTGCATGCACTGGACTAAAAGAATAGTGTCTTGATGAATCTATTTTTGAGCGAATTAGTCTTTGAAGGAAATGTAGAAACTGCACCGCCAGTATTTCAAATTGCTATTTCAAAGGACTACGACAACTATTATTATAAATTTAGCTTAAAGCTTCTGAAGTGTCTGCAGCATTTAAAACGAGAAACTAGGGCGCTCGACTACTGATCCGGAGTTCCCGGGTTCGAACCCGACCGCGGTGGCTGCGTTTTTATGGAGGAAAAACGCTAAGGCGCCCGTGTGCTGTGCGATGTCAGTGCACGTGGTCGAAATTATTCCGGAGCCCTCCACTACGGCACCTATTCTTCCTTTCTTCTTTCACTCCCTCCTTTATCCCTTCCTTACGGCGCGGTTCAGGTGTCCAAAGATATATGAGACAGATACTGCGCCATTTCCTTTCCCCAAAAAACCAATTATTATTATTATTAACCAGGCGGTTCAGTGTGCACTCAGTGCGTGCGCATAAAATTAATTGAATGAAAACATGCAGGTTTCAGGTTGAGGTGAATTGTCTTTCAAATGTTGTAAGTAATGTGGATGAATTGTCTATAGAATCTTATAAGTATACTGTGGATGAATTGTCTATGAAATCTTATAACTAATGTGGATGACTGTCTCCGGAATGTTGCAGTGACAGCAATTTGGGCTAGTTTCAACTCCGGTTAAATAGAGGTGGCATTTGGTGTATGCTACTCCAAGTCGTAATCGACGTTACAGAGTTCCTTAGGGGAGCACAACCACAAATACAAGGTGAAGTCGTAAACGTGAATCGAGACTGCAGAGCTGTGGTCTTGTTGATGGCTCATGTCGTTCCAGTTCAGTTGCATGGAAGCTTGCACTGAACACGCGAGCAAGGCTGCAGAGTCATTTATCGCGAATGCCGCTTTGATGAAAGCCCCATCAGCATGAGCCAGCTTAGCTTTGGCATCGACGCGTTCATCTGCCACTATCCCGTAGTCCCGGATTCCGGCTTGGTATCCACTGAAGCCGTAATGTACGGCCGCATTGAAATGTATCAGTCAGCAACAGCGCAACTCTTCAGACTAGCTGCTCACACGTTCTTGGCCTCACGTATGTTTCTTTATGAGCTCTCATGCAGGTCTTAAGTCGCATAACATAGTCGACTGCTCAATTGAGCTACCGCGGAAGGTGTTTTATGCACGACCCTAAAGCGATAGCTTAAGGCGCTTCCAGGGAGCTATTCGTCACTGATCGATCTACAAAAACATGCTCCGAGACGCCATACGCAGATGAGATCTATGACAATGCTAGTTGTTTCAGACTGGCTGGCGTTTGAAAACAGAACCATGTAATCAGTGCGAGAAAGCCGGCTGACGTCAGTCTGTTTTCCTCGCGTAAGGAGAAGGCCAAGAAACCAGCGACATGACCAGTTTCTATAGCACTGAAATCCAGTGGTCGTGCATAGTGTCAAGGCTGCCAAGACCTAATCGAGGGCTAATTAACTACGGAGAAAGAACAGTTATAACGAAAAAAGAAATGTCCAAAGGCCTTCCAGTTAATAATAATAATAATTGGTTTTGGGGGGGAAGGAAATGGCGCAGTATCTGTCTCATATATCGTTGGACACCTGAACCGCGCCGTAAGGGAAGGGATAAGGGAGGGAGTGAAAGAAGAAAGGAAGAAAGGGGTGCCGTAGTGGAGGGCTCCGGAATAATTTCGACCACCTGGGGATCTTTAACGTGCACTGACATCGCGGGCGCCTTAGCGTTTTTCCTCCATAAAAACGCAGCCGCCGCGGTCGGGTTCGAGCCCGGGAACTCCGGATCAGTAGTCGAGCGCGCTAACCACTGAGCCACCGCGGCGGGGCATTCCCGATACGCCTGAGCTCGTTCTGGGCGTTTCTCGAGAGCACGTTGAAGTTTTTTTTTTTTACTCTTTCATTCCGCCTCCACTGTGTTGCGCAGTTTTGATGCAGAAATTCGGGAACGTTGTGTGTGTGTCTCCACCCTAACATACTTCACTGGCGTTTAGTTCACTGGCGCAGTGCAGATAAAGCGAGGGTAGAAACGTGAAGCACCCCGTCTCCTTTAATTCTGCATTTTATTTTTGCGTGTCGGTTCCCGGTATAGTGCATTCGTCTCAACACCCGCCGCGGTGGCTCAGTGGTTAGGGCGCTCGACTACTGATCCGGAGTTCCCGGGTTCGAACCCGACCGCGGCGGCTGCGTTTTTATGGAGGAATAACGCTAAGGCGCCCGTGTTCTGTGCGATGTCAGTGCACGTTAAAGATCCCCAGGTGGTCGAAATTATTCCGGAGCCCTCCACTACGGCACCTCCTTCTTCCTTCCCTCTTTCACTCCCTCCTTTATCCCTTCCCTTACTGCGCGGTTCAGGTGTCCAACGATATATGAGACAGATACTGCGCCATTTCCTTTCCCCCCAAAACCAATTATATATATATATGATTTACTCCATCAACTGATAAGATGCAATAAAAACGAATGAATGAACGAACAGGCCTACTGCTAGCAGCGCTCTCGTTGGATCATTGCCAACATAGGTACCTAAGACCATGCCACGGTTGATTGATTGATTGATTCACTAACTCAGTGGCTGATTGATTGGTTGACTGATTAACCCGACTTACCTATGGATTGATTATTGATTGATTGATTGATTGATTGATTGATTGATCGATCCGTTTATTCATTCGCTTCTTCACAAATAAATCGTAAATAAATCGGTTGATTTATTTGTGATTGATTGATTCAATCACTCACTCAGTGGCTGATTGATTGACTGAGTGATTAACCTGACTTACCTACGGAGTGATTGATTAATTGATTGATTGATTGATCCGTTCATTCACTCGCTTCACAAATAAATCGATCATTTACGGATGTACGCACGCACGTATGATTGAACGGCAAATACTTCGCCTTCAATACTTTCGTAACTGTTACACCTGTTACTATGCAGTAACGAAAAAAAAATATTACGCGGAATGTTATAAGCCTGCTACCAACACACAAAGAGGCGCTCTACAAAACACCCCAGGAGCACACGCGGACGCACACTGACACGTACGAAAGGATAGAAGGAGGTGTCTGTTACTTTATGGGGTTACGACTTTTTTATACACAAGTGCACCGGCGCGGATCAACTCGTTCACCCAGCGAAAAAACAATGAAGACAGCAAGAAAGGAGAACGCTTCCGCAAACTCGCTTGAGCGAACAATAGTCCGATGCTGGCGCACATTTTGTTTCGATCGGTGCAGTCTTCTTAATGCGGCAGGGAATAGGAGCAAAACAGGACCGCGATCACAGCAAGACTCACAAGAACAAAGGGGAAGGAGGCCAAGCCAACCAATGTATTAAAGAGAGAGAGAGAGAGAGGGAGAGTAAAAAAATAAATGAATCTCTCTCGTAATACCTTCTAGTGTTTTACTTATATTTGTGTGAGTGTGCGTGGAAATGGATCTTTTTCTATACCTCGTGGTAGAGCAATGCATCTGCCATCGCTGTTGCCGAAAGGTCGGCCACGTCACAAGGGAGGGCCCATAAATTTTGTGACACTAGTAGCATTTCCACTTTCGCATCGGAAACCGTATCACTCAATCTACGGGGCGCAAATGACTCTCTCGAAAGTAACGCGACGTCGAAAAGAAAGAAAACGCAAAGACGAGTGAAGAATTAAAAACAAAAGGCCAAGAGTCGATCGGCAAAGCCACGTAGTCGCAGAAGTGTATGTGTCGCCTTTGATGTCATACTGAAAGATGAAAAAGATGTAAACATCAGCATCCAAATTACATCTGAGAGGGCTAAGCCGATTTTCAATCAATTACAGCCGGCGCAGACGAGAGCGGCAGTCGGCTGCAGGGAGTGCCCCTTCTAAAAATGTTCTATAGACCGTCTATAGACTTTTTACACACTCTATTGTCTTCCCATAGATATATACTTTCGTCTATCCATAGACTATAGTCTGTCTGTAGAAAAAGTCAACTAGAAGTGTATGGCCATATATATATATATATATATATATATATATATATATATATATATATATATATATATATATATATATATATATATATATATATGTGAAGGGAGCTAACAGTCACCGAAACCAAGGTGCATAGGGGAACGTTAATTTTTTTTTATGTGTTATGCTTATCAGTGGGATAATAATACTTAGATTAATAAATAGCTTAAAGAAATTACTTATAAAGCAGCAGAAAAAACAACCATGCCGCCGGTGGGATCCGAACCCACGACCTCCGAATATCGCGTCCGGTGCTCTTACCAACTGAGCTACGGCGACGGCTGTCCAATCTGCTGCTCTCGTGGGTATTTATGTTTACTGCGTGTGAGCGAGCCTTGAGAGTGTTCACCAGCGCCACCCTCGACCACAGCGGCGGACGTAGCACGTCCTGTAATACCGCGAGCGTGACGTAGAACGTCATCTAACGGAGAGGGCGGAAACTGTGCGAGAGCCCTCTTATGCTACCTATGGCATCAAGACTGCCAGAGCCGAGACCCTCGTTAAGCTATTAGCAGACAAGTTAAATGAAATGAGGGGCCGTTTGACAAATTTATGAAGGGAGCTAACAGTCACCGAAACCAAGGTGCATAGGGGAACGTTAATTTTTTTTTTATGTGTTATGCTTATCAGTGGGATAATAATACTTAGATTAATAAATAGCTTAAAGAAATTACTTATAAAGCAGCAGAAAAAACAACCATGCCGCCGGTGGGATCCGAACCCACGACCTCCGAATATCGCGTCCGGTGCTCTTACCAACTGAGCTACGGCGACGGAGGGTGGCGCTGGTGAACACTCTCAAGGCTCGCTTACACCCAGTAAACATAAATACCCACGAGAGCAGCAGATTGGACAGCCGTCGCCGTAGCTCAGTTGGTAAGAGCACCGGACGCGATATTCGGAGGTCGTGGGTTCGGATCCCACCGGCGGCATGGTTGTTTTTTCTGCTGCTTTATAAGTAATTTCTTTAAGCTATTTATTAATCTAAGTATTATTATCCCACTGATAAGCATAACACATAAAAAAAAAATTAACGTTCCCCTATGCACCTTGGTTTCGGTGACTGTTAGCTCCCTTCATAAATTTGTCAAACGGGCCCCTCATTTCATTTAACTTGTCTGCTAATATATATATATATATATATATATATATATATATATATATATATATATATATATATATATATATATATATATATATATATATATATATATATATATTTCCTATAGACTGTCCATAAGATTTTGATTGCCTATCGACTATTCTATAGAATTTGTCTATAGAAAATATATAAGCTTTATAGAAAAAGTGTATGGACAGCCTACACTCTGTAAAGAAATTTTAGTAAGGGTGGTTCTGGCAGGTCCCATAGAACATGCCTAGAGCAAGCGCAGATAGTGCGCGCTATAATCTATTATCGTGCGGCTCTCTTCAAGTTCTCTGGCTCAGTGAGCCCGACTATAATAAGCTCTTAAACCGGCTTCCATACTCTAACGGTCGACCTAAATAAAACTAAAAAATTCTGAAGAGCTCAGCGCCCTTTATTTAGAAAGGAAAAAGGTACAGTGCATGTTTCCGGCCGTGACTGGAGCTTCACCGCATTTTTTCCGCGTTTCATCCGCGTCTTCAAGCGTCTATAGTTCCTTTTTTCTTGAGCTTCCTTCCTACTTTGTTATACTACTGATACTGATACTTCTACTACTAATACTACTACTACTAAAACTTGTACTACTGATGCTACCACTACAAATACTACACTACTATTATTATTATTATTATTTGTACTACTACTACAACTTGTACTACTGCTGCTACTATACTACTGCTACTATTATTTGTACTACAACTACAACTTGCACTAATGCTGCTACTACTACAACTACTACTAATACTATTACCACCACTACTACTGCTACTGCTGCTACTACTACAAATACTACTACTACTACTACTGCTGCTGCTGCTACTATTATTTGTACTGCTACTACAACTTGTGCTGCTGCTGCTGCTAATATACTAATGCTACTATAATTTGTGCTACTACTACAACTTGTACTACTACTACTACTACAGTTTGTTATACTAGTACTACAACTACTACTTTCACTACTACTGCAGCTACACTCCTGCTGGCTAGCAGTATTGGCTCATTGTCTCACCCGCTAACTTTCGCTAATTCGCCCCCTGCTTTTCATTAATAACCTTTTCCTTTAGCCATTCACTCTCTACCGAGCCCCTAACTTTCAACCACTCACCCTCAGCTACGCTTAGCCGCTTGCAATCGCAGTTACACTCGCTAACTCGGCCACTCAGCCTCGCTGACTTCGTCACTCGGTTGCTTCCGGCATCCTGCTCCAACCCACTGCCTCTCACGCACTGGCTTACGGACGCAGTCAACCAATCACTCTCGCTCAGTGACTGCCCACTCAGTCACTCGTCGAAACACGCGCACTCAGTCATTGTCTCCAACAGACTAACCCGATCTAGACAAAAAGCTCCCCCTATGGACGACTCCTTAAAAGAAGAACCAGGTCTTCTTCTTCGATTCGAGCGGCAACGCTTCGCGCACTCACTGACTTCCTCGACAAACAGTGAGCGCGACCCACTCTAAATCCACCCCGAGCGAGCGCACCTGAAAGAAGCGAGGACAAAAAAAAAATGGGGGGGAATAAATAAAAACAAACAAAACCTTTTCCCCGGCCCCCTCCAGCGCCCTCCGAAGGCCCGGGAGTAAAGTTTCCCCAGGATTCTTCGACCGCTGCTGGATATCCACACCGTTTCACGAAAGAAGACAGAAGCTGCCGCCGCCCCGGAATTCTCCGGAGCCGCCCCTCGCCCCCATTGCCTCGCCCCCCCTCCTTAACATCACCTCGCGCCCCAGCCAAAGGTCGGGCAACAGCGGGGCCCAAAATCGCGCGCAGACAATTTGGGTCATAGACGGGCCGACCCCACGCAACCAACCTCAAGCGCCCGCCAACTTCGGCAGTGCCACACACACAACGACAAACAGTGAATACAGACACACACACGCACGCACTGGCAAAGCAAGAACGCTAGCACGCGCGGAGAGGTTTTCGCGAGGCCGTCGTGCTTTTCGATCGATCTCCGAGGAGAAAAAGGAGGAGGAGGAGGAGGAGGAGAGAAAACAGGGACGTAACAGAGTAAAGGAAGAAAAAAGGGGGAGGGGCGTCTTCAAAAATAGGCGCCATCTAGCAGCGTATCCCCGCACTAACACAACCACCGCCCGCCACCACCTGTCGCGACGCATATGAATTGATGGCGCGCGCGTTCGCTCGCTCCAGCTGAAACGCACTGGCGCCGCTATCCCGAATGCAGCGCGGAGTATATTTAGCCGGAACGGTGCGTGTGGCACAAACGTGTGTCCCCCGTCGTCATTCACTCCGGCGCTTGTGTAGGCGCCTGCACGGAACCAAAACAAAAGCGTCGCTACGACAAGAACCGCTGCTTTGGCAGGAGCGCGATATCTAACACTTAGGGCCGGTCAACGCGGTATGTCGTGCTCTGGGGGTGCTGCTATTATGCGCAACATACGTTCGTCCATTTGACACTGTTATCGGGCTCCACCCAATTCTTCCCGACTGACCTCCATTTTTTTTTTCTCTCTATATGGGCGAGTTTTCCTTTCGAACTACTTTTGTTACGGTCGTCTCTGCTTTGGCCGCTTTCCAAGGCGTACACTTTGTTTCTAAAGCCTGCCTAGATTACGCCGTGTGTTGTAGGCATGCGTTAAAGGGACACTTAGGACAAATTGATGCTGGTCTCTAGTGGTTTTGTTTATGATTTATAGGGCTTAATGTCTCAAAGCGACTCAGGCTATGAGGGACGCCGTAGTGAAGGGCTCTCTAGAATTTCGCCTCCATCGAAATTCGACCGCCGCGGCCGGGATCGAACCCACGTCCTAGCCACCGCGGCGGCTGTATATAAAACGGCGTTGACACTTCCCCTTCCATGCTACTCGCTGGTGATTTCAGCGTCGATTTCTGAGAGAACAAAAACTTCGGCACCGATGTTTCAATGAACGCAGCAACTTTAAGATGAAACCAGAACATGTTGTTGGTTGTTTTGGGAAAGGAAATGGCGCAGTATCTGTCTCATATCTCGGCGGACACCTGAACCGCGCCGTAAGGGAAGGGATAAAGGAGGGACTAGGAGAAGAAAGGTAGAAAGAGGTGCCGTAGTGGAGGGCTGCGGAATAATTTCGACCACCTGGGTATCTTTAACGTGCACCGTGCATCTCCCACAAAATGCAAAATTCAAATGGAGCGCTAGACGCAGTGACTGCATTTTCTGGCGTCAATGGTTCGGTTAGGCGCCAGTCTCGGCTTCAGGAGGCGGGAGGTTCGAATCCCGTCGCCGGACACACACCGGGCAAACGAGTAATCATAATAATAATTGGTTAATTTTTTGGAGGGAGGGAAGGAAATGGCGCAGCAGCTGTCACATATATCGTTGGACACCTGAACCGCGCCGTGAGGGAAATGACAAATGAGAGAGTGAAAGAAGAAAGAAAGAAATGCCGTAGTGGAGGGCTCCGGAATAATTTCGACCACAGGGGATCTATAACGAAAACGCTAAAGCGCCCGTGTGCTGTGCGATGTCAGTGCACGTTAAAGATCCCCAGGTGGTCAAAATTAATCCGGAGCCCTCCACTACGGCACCTATTCTTCCTTTCTTTCACTCCCTCCTTTATCCCTTCCCTTACGGCGCGGTTCAGGTGTCCAAAGATATATGAGACAGATACTGCGCCATTTCCTTTCCCCAAAAACCAATTATTATCTATAACGTGCACTGACATCGCGCAGCACACGGGCGCCTTAGCGTTTTGCCTCCACAAAAACGCAGCCGCCGCGGTCGGGTTCGAACCCGAGAACTCCGGATCAGTAGCCGAGCGCCCTAACCACTGAGCCATCGCGGCGGGTTCGGACACTTACCGTGCGAACGAGTACAAGTGCCTTCACTGCCCAAAGTGCAGCTCAATCTCGTAGAATGCGCACCTGGAAAGCAGTGCTCGCCCGATTGCGTCAACGTTTCATTTCACAATAGCCAGACTGTAATAGCGCATTACTATCATAAGTGCCCTTAGTTTTTTTTTACAGCGAAAGCTGTAATTGCTTTCTACATGCCATTTAGTACAAGCCGTTTATTGGGTACAACGCCAGCCGTGTAACGCGTTGCGCATAATACGTTCCCTCATTCCCGTCAACGGTAGAGCGAAAACCCGGTAGTGAGCGCCGCCGGTTGATATGGCGCCGGCCCAGCGGAGCGCACAGTGGAGGAGGAAAGGAAAAACCGGTTTAGCCACAGCTGGCGCAGCGAGGACAGGGACGAAAGGAAATACGGAGAAGCGCGCCGTAGATGTGGCAGGAAGGTGGGAGTGAAAGAAGAGAGAAAGAGGTGCCGCGGCTTGCCGAGGCTCCGGCGGCTCGCTCGTCACACAGGCGTGGGAGAGGCTAGCGCTGCTAGCGCCGTGGCTGAACGAGATAGAGAGCAGGATCGCTAGGCACGGCGGTGGAGGATTCTAGTACACTACAGCATCACATAACGGCAGCCACAGCGGCCGCATGGGGCTTGCGATTGTCGCAAGGAATCAGCTGTTGAGTTCAATGCAGCGTTGACGAGATGCGAAGAAGAGGAGACTACGACGGATGTTCGCGAAAAGTGTGTGTGCCGTGGGATGCTCGTAGATTCGGCATGCCCGCGGAAGTGGACATTCTCCATTCCGACGGTAAAGTCGAAAGCATGTTGACATCCGAGCTGAGCGTGCAAGATCGCATCGCTGTCGGCGGTGTTGACGCAGGTTGTGCTACGACGACGAGCGATATTGCCGTGGCGGGTGACGAAGACGGAATTGCTTCGACCGAAACGCCGGCGCTAGTGGTCGAGCACGCGGCCACATCTACTGTCTTACCTGCCGGAAACGCCGCTAATGCCAACCAGCTTTCACTGATTAATGCGCTAAGCCGGCAAGTTTAGCTCTGCTATATTTTTTTTTACTGCGGACTACGATGCATTACTTTTATGCATGCAAGCTTCGCGAACGCTGCACTCAATAAACGATATCGAGCGCGTCGGCAAACTACCAATCCCGCCTGCGCCGGCGCATGACCAGTAACACACTAATGAAGACAGGCGTGCACAGTACCGTACACAGAACGACAGTGCCGTGAGGCGGTGCGGCGGTGTGGGCGGTTTATGGACCTACATGGCGAAGAGTCTATGCGGGCGATTCCAGCGAGATACGGATGTACCCGAGTATAGCCCTGTGTACAGAGCGCATGCGAGTCGAGCGCTATCTGGCGACCACCATCAGGAAACAGATCGAGTGGCTCAGGAAGGGGCTGCACTGTTTCACTTATACAACTAGCATGTGAACCACGTTCCTCCATTCATCACGCGCAGACGTGGGCAAATCGAAACTATGCCGAACGCGACGTTTTCTTATCTGCGGCCCCTTCCATATTTCAAGAATCGTGGCAATAATAGCGGCGACGCGAGGTGGGTCTATAGCCTGGAAGAGAGACATCGCGCGCAACACGCTATTTCATGATTTATTACTTGAGGCTGGAGTATTATGCACAGAAACGGGTGAAAGGTTAAAAGGCAACAACGACAAACACATTTGTGATTAATGGCTGTGTTTTCGCTATTCCTATAGCAGCGAGAAAATGCGAACACTCAGAACTCGTGGAAGACTTTCCTTTGCACTAAAAAGAAACCACGAGTGGTCTTTATCTAAATGGTTTGCCAAAGTTTTTGAGGATGGAACAGCAGCTTTCGGAGTAGCCAAAATGTGATGGGGATTTTATTGCCTTTTCACACACAAAAAAGGCATTGCCACTGAATCCAAAAGAGTTAAGATCAGATTAGGCGCGTTATTTTAAAACGATCTTTCCCCCGATTTATTACGGTCAGACCCACGTTTGACTAAGACTTAAACTGACAGCGGCGCCGGCGAGTGACGCCGCTTGTTAACGAGTTCATCGTGACGTCACAGATAGCTGCTACCAATAACAAATGAGACAAAGGGTGACTCAGAGTTAGGGTTAAAATCATTAAATAAAAAGAAAATGGGTCCAGGCTTTTGATTATCCTTTCCTTAATCCGTGTAGAAAAGGTGCGACGGATGATCATTCACGTGCACGTTTCCAGTGTCGTCGGTTTGCGCGCGCTTGTCAGATCAAAGCACTCAAGCCGTACGGTTGTGCTTGTGTGGGTGTTAATAATTACTCCCTTATTATTCCCACATATATCGTCCTTACGGTCGTCTTTGTGCTGGGCTCTGCAGTGATGCGTTTCTCATGGTGCCGCTGCATCAACACAGAGTAACACGCTGTGCTGTTGAACTTAGTCACATGTTAACGGCTCACACCTTTCGTTGGGCGACCTATACGACGTTACAACATCAAATTATTTTTTTCTAGCACCGAAAGTTAGTTTGGCGACCTATACAGCTGACCGACCGATTTGGGAGTGCATTCTATCGTCATCCTAAGCTCACACCAGCTTGTGTTGCTTAAGTAACGCGCGAGAGAGAAGCTCAGGCTATAAAAGTGTACGGCCTTGCTTCCTTTTCATCAGTTACGAAATGCATTCTGCTTCATTAAAGCGTGGAAGTGGATTCTGAACAACGTTTCTTTTAACATGTAGCCTTAGATTAAATGGTGGTGTGGGCAAACAGTGCTTAGGAGGCGCTCCGGCTGCTTGAAACAGAACTTAGATATAAGTTAGTAGAGCGCGAAAAATATATATATACATACACGAGCAAAGGCAAACAATTAAATTCCTGCACTCCAGGCTTGGTCATTTGCACCCAACAGTAATGATTATTTGAAAATTTTTATAACGCAACGCAGAGAAAAATGCAAGAATTTCCCGAACAGCTGGATGGAAGAACCGGCAATTTTGCGTCTGGTCAGAAAAATTTTTGGTCATGGTATAAAAAAAAATGGAGGAAACACTTCAGCTCCGCGTTAAGCTAGGATATGACGCGATAGCGTAATGGCTTAGTTGCCATATATGCAGATGGTGATTCTCTACCTCATATTCACAGATCCCTGGGAGTCCTCATACCCTTCCTGGCGCAGTGGTGCAGTGGTTAGGCGATGCGCCACGGCCCTGCGATGGCAGGTGCTACCAGCGGTGGGCCTTGTGCGGCCAAGGTTGCTCTTCCCGAGCGACCAATCATTAATTTAACTGCCACCTGCCACGGTGGGCAGGTTGCTCACTACCCGGCGAGCAAGTTTAGATGACGCCGCAAGGTCACGTGATTCAGGTGGCCGAACTGCCACAGTCATGGTCGTGATTTTTCACTCACAACGCCGACAACACCGACGCCGGATTTTGTAGGTAACGCGGCCTTTAACGCTGTCGCGTTAATATTACTGACATCACGTGTCGACGATCGCCACCCGAATATAGCTGCTCTGCGTGTGACCGGCAGATCTTTAACCTGTCTCTAAAAACTGTTTTCCGACTCCGGTGTCTCTTCAAATCTCCAGAATAGTTTTAAAACTCGCGATGACGTCAGTTTTACCGCTATGACGTCACGACAGAGGGATGGGGCAGCTGTTATCCGGACGGTTTCGTCCAGCGTCAGGATCGGTAAGAGCTGATGGAAACGCGCTGCCACAGACGAAGCAAATCAAGCAACGAAGCAAGCCTGGTGAGCCTAGCGCTTAGGATGATGTGTACACTTTCCACCCGCCACTGTTGCTGCACGGAAGTGGTACTCTAAACGCGAATACGCCATTATGGGTGTAAAAAAGGAGTAAGTTGACCTTTTCCTCCGTCTTATAAAAAGGGTGTGCGATTGAAGACAGTTTACTCCTTTCTGGAGGTTTAGAGTGTAGGGGACAGGCCGGAAGGTGGTGGACGCGGAAACAACATAAAAATGACTACAATTTAGAGACTATAATAATGACCATGAATGACTCAGCAAAAATTGAAAATTACTACGAATGACTCGGCAGAAGGCACAGCAAAGTTGCTCAGCAGTTTGTGCAGCAAAGTTGGCCAAAGAAATACATTGAAAAATATCGAAGAAAATATGAAGATGAGAAGTGTAGAACAGAAGCATTTAAAAGCAAGGAGAAGACCTAACGGGTCATGAGTTGTCATCGCAAACTAACAGTTAAGCGGCTCCGTAGTTTTTAATAAAATATGTCCCAGAGCCCGTTATATGTCCCAGAGCTCTATACACATCGCGACGAAAGACATCAGCTCTGGCCTTCATTGTGAGAGGTCAGTGGCCTTGATGGTGAACCGCGTGCATTTTCGGTGTCACAGCAAGACACAGCATGACGTCAAGAAGCCGCAGTGACAGAGAAATGACGCCGGGCATACAGGAGTAGGGCAGAGGACATCGTTCTCGGCTTACGCTAACATTTTTTTTTTCTTTTTTTCACCGAAAACGCTTACAGCACGCTAGAAACCTTCCACGTGCGGAGATTTCCGGCAGGTGCCGTTCTTCGCAGTACACTAAGAGTCAGAACCAGCTATGGATCTGAAACGTTTCACGGCACAACAATAATAACGCGTTAGGATTAGAACAAAGACGTCATAACTAATGACAGTATTCTTTTTTATTGTGAGAACGTAGAAAAATGATTGATTTGCTGCACCCTTTTGTTGCATGACGCGTTTATCGTCATTTTAAGTGTCGTATGACGCGTTTGTTCAAGAAAATGTTTTTCTTCTTTTTCCCCAATGACAGTCTGCTTGAAAATTTCCCAGCGTTTTGGCGCCTCTATGCCATATGCATTGTGTTTGATGCCAGCACGTGGCTGCCAGGCCTGCAGGTCTCGTCGGGCAGTCCGCCTTTTATATGGCTGATAAATGTGTTGCGCAAAAAAATGACGCAATGGCACTTCAAGTATGCCTAACTTCACTTTGTTAACAGGTCTATAAAACCGAATGTGCTCTACGGGCGGACAGCAGTACTATTGTTCTGAGAGCGTCAAAAACCTTTCGCGTAAAGGCACACACATGGAGCGTATCGATAGAGCACCGCGCTCTAGTCACAGAGTGACCACTCTCGCCTAAAACAGAGCTTTTATAGTCTAGAAAAGTTCAGAAAACGAAATGCAGGTGTCGCCGTAAGCGGCCGATTTCGCAAGTGCAATGTGTGCGCAGACACCCAGTAACCACGAATCCCAGATGCCACGTTGCAACGACCGTAACTTCGAAATGGTGGCAACGCCTCATCGCTGGTAAGGGACATCATCACGAGTTCGAATCGGCTAGCGGGAATATACTAAGGCGAAAGCCTTTAATGGCTCATACTCGCGCGTCCTGTGTAACGCTGTCTTCCACGAATAACGCGGCAACTAATCAGAATAGCAGAAAACGAATGATAGAATCAGATAGAGGGGACAAAATGTAACCCCCGCGCCAAGTATGATGACTGTAGAGTGATTAATGAATTATTTAGACAATCATAGCGAAAAAACAAAGAACAACCAAATGCGTCGATATAGCGTGGATGTCGATATAGCGGCGGGGGCATGTGACGTCACACCCGAGGTCGTCATGGTAACGACGCGCGCGCTGGTGGCGCCACCTGCGCGCCACTACCAGAGAAGTCAGAGAAGAGAAGAAGGCCAGAGAAGCAGACCGCAAGCGCCAACAACGTCTAGATGGAAAGTGTGGCAAGGTAGAAGAAGCCTTTGGTAGTGCCACTGGTATGGGAACCTGCGAAGCTAGAATCGCAGACGGCAAGGCCAAAGGCTTTCGACTTGCCGCACTTTAGATTGGCAAAGTGCGCACATAAATTTTTTAAATGCAAACAAGAAACCACATAAAGAAAAAGACGCCTCAACTGACACACAGTCGTCGATCATCCTCACCTCTCGCGCTGCTTGCTCAATGCACTCGAACTCGGCTGCGGGGGACTGCCCCGGATATGACGCAAAAGTGACGTCTCGACGACGTCACGAACGGTGAGTCAACATCGCGGCTGTTATGTCGCACAAGTCGGAGGCTCCTGGACGTGCGCTGTATACCGATGGTCGAGCAACGAGGCCCTGAAAATATGCCTCGCAGCAACCGAAAAGATGACTGGGTAGCTTAAAATTCAAACCGCGCAAAGTAGTTAGCGGGGATACCCAATTAACGTCGAACCAAAAAGAAACATCACATTTAAAGGGCTTTGTTTCTTCAAACAGGGGTTGCACAAATACGTGGCGTATACGGAGACGTCCGCTGAACGAGCCAACAGCATCACAGGAACAGGTCACGAATTCCAACAGGGCTTCGAAAAAGCCCCTGTGCAAATAGTAGGCATCAGTTTCTGATTACAGGCTCGCGAGTACGAATGCCAAATTACTGCGTGTTAACGTCGCAACCGGCCCGTCGAGTCGTATGCAATATCGCACGCCATCTTATCTCCAACGACCTTCGTGGTTTTGGTTTCGGAATCAGACGGTTTTAGAAAGCCCTATAGATGAAGCAAGAGAAAGGTGCGAACGTGCGCGTTTGAAATCCGGGACATGGGGCCAGATTCGCCCCGCCACGGTGGCTCAGTGGTTAGGGCGCTCGACTACTGATCCGGAGTTCCCGGGTTCGAACCCGACCGCGGCGGCTGCGTTTTTGTGGAGGAAAAGCGCTAAGGCGCCCATGTGCTGTGCGATGTCAGTGCACGTTAAAGATCCCCAGGTGGTCGAAATTGTTCCGGAGCCCTCCACTAGGCACACCTTTCTTCCTTTCTCCTTTCACTCCCTCCTTATCCCTTCCCTTACGGCGCGGTTCAGGTGTCCAACGATATATGAGACAGATACTGCGCCATTTCCTTTCCCCCAAAACCAATTATTATTTTTATGGGTTCAGATTCACAAGCCTTCCTTACGTGAAGACTTTGACTGGTCGCACGGCTGATGAGTGGTATAGTGAAACGAAACTTAACCGGGGCGTAACGTATGTCACAGGGCATGCGCATAAATTATACGCGAGGAGGCGACGAGTAACTAAGTGACCACGTGACCACGATACGCTAGAAGATACACCCCCTCCGCCTTTTTCAGAAACGGAAGTGAAATAAACATACTAAAAAATAATAAATAAAATTGGAGGAGACACACAAACTCCGCCTTAAGGTTATGACGCGGTAACTTAATGGGTCAATTCTCGTACATTTAAAAGGTCACTGTCTACTTTGCATTCATTTATCTCTGGGAGCCATACCCGTCCTGGCGCGGTGGTGCAGCGGTTAAGCGATGCGCCACTGCTCCACGATGGCAGGTGCTCCCAGCGCTGGGTCTTGAGTGGCCCATGGGTTGCTATTCCCGAGCGACCAATCTTTAATTTAACTGCCACCTGTCACGGTGGGCAGTATTCTCACTATCCTGGTGGGCAGGTTGTGATGACGCCGCAAGGGCACGTGACCTAGGGGGCCCACCTACTTCCTAGGTTGCTCTCTGGGGCCATTTGCCAAAGCCATGCTCGTGATTTTTTGCTTACAAAGCCGACGACAGATTTTCTGGTGAACGGGATCTTTAACGCTATCGCGTTAAAGTAACTCACAACTGATTATCTTATCTAAAGTAGTTTCACTTTGGTTTCAGTAGCCGAACAGCGGTTGTGAAATCGAAAGTTTGGTTAAGAACGCACGAGGCGCCAAAAATCTATAATATGACGGCTGTTTTAAAACTCGCTCTCATTAAGGCTCTTGGGGCAGGCTAGTAACGACGAAGCGGCGATTTTAGCGCGGTGTTTGTACTCTCTCTTTACTTCAAACTTGCACGTAACGTTACAACCACAGAAACAGAAATGAGAACTACGTGAGAGGAAAAAATTAATCGCTAATTACTTGCCGGGAGAGAGATAGAGAGAAACTATTTAGTTTAAAAATAGAGAATTCAGCCGGCGTTTAAAATCGCTAACTTGCTACTCTGTGTGGGGAAGGAATTCGGGGAGAGAATGATGGAATGAGGGATGGTGTAGGAAATGGAGTGATAAAGTTCACTGCATAGGAAACGCCCAGTGAGAGTGCTGAACGGAGGTATCGTTGTTGTCTGGAAGACCAATGTCATATACATAATCAAATTAAGAGATCTGAGCGCGTCTGTGCTGCCTACGGGAGGCTAAGGATTCTAATACACAGTCGAATGTTAGAGGCATATAAGCGAGTGATTTTATAAGATGTTCATAATATGCGCGCTCCTCGTCATGCGCTGTGCATTCTAAAAAAATGTGCTCCACTGTTGCTACTAAGCCGCGTTTGTCGCAATGCGGACTGTTCTCTTGACCAAGTCGATGATAAGGAGCTTCCAGATGACGAGGAAGTGTGGGTGACAGTCTTGACCTGGAGTGCGGGCCGACGGAGTGCAGGAATTAGTTATGATACATCGACAAGCTCCACATTTGGTTTTTTTCTTGCCTACTAAAGTACTGCGCAAAGAAGGAGCTCGTGACAAAATTTGGCGCTCAGACCCCTTATAAAAATGGTCTGTGGACAGTCTATAGACTGCTTATAGACTCTATCGCCTTCCTATAGATATTTCTTTTTGTCTATTCATAGTCTGTAGACTGTTCATAGACAAAAGTCTACTAAAAGTGTACGGCCATAAATCTATAGATTGTCTATAGATTGTCTATCGGATTTGTACTGCCTATAGACTATTCTCTTGGGTTTGTCTATAGACAGCTTATAGACTTTACAGACAGAAGTCTACGGACAATCTATAGACTGTCTAAATAAATTTTTGTAAGGGACCACCTTAGGAATCGGGAGATCTCAAAGTGTTATTCTCTTATTAACCACGACGCCTCCTCCTCCCTTCCAAATCCCTCTCAGTTTTGGCAACGCCAAATAAAACCAAGGTATCAGCGAAGCGCGTAGACGCTGCATAGTATTTCGAACGCGTTCGACGCTGCATTCCCGTTCTGAGCCTGTATCAGCGCGCGAACGTGGTACAGGCAGGCGAGTTCGCCTTGGTCGGAGTTTCGTGCAACAAGAAATGCCAACGGTCAGCCGCGCTCGTTGCATGGAACGACCCAGCAGTGCTCCGAGGAAAAGGTGCTCGGCCGCATAAAGAAGCCCGCTGAGTGGGAGAGAGCACGCGCTCACTCCGCTGAGATGAGAATGTCAACGCGGAGCGACGACTCCGGCGCGCGCACGCGTCGACAACCACTCGGCATAGACGGACCGCGCGTGTAAGCACTACAGCTTGCGGAGGGGAGGGCATTCCTCGCCCTTACAAAAACTTCTTTAGACAGTCTATAGACTGTCCATAGACTTCTGTCTATAAAGTCCATAGGCTCTCTATAGACGAACCGTAGATAACAGCCTATATGCAATACAAATCCGATAGACAGTCTACAGACAATCTGCAGATTTATGGCCAAACACTCTTAGAAGACTTTTGTCTATAGACACTCTATAGACTATGAGTAAACAAAAATAAATATCTATAGGAAGGCAATACAGCCTATAAGAAGTCTATAGACTGTCCACGGACCATTTTTATAAGGGCGGCTTCCGGCTCCACGCACAGCCTCACTCAAAAGTAATCGGGCCACACGGTTCACCTTCGAGCGATACACTGGCGACCTCATGCGGCAACCATAAACACTCAAGACGAATTGAAAGGTGTGGGCGAGCGTTTTCCTTGCTCTGCGGAGATTATTTAAAAAGGTAGAGGGATGCCGTAAGTGCTCCAATACAAGGTCGGACAGGAAAAAAAAGTGGTAAGGTTTTAATGCAGTTAAATCGAGTAGACGTGAGAAAGCACGTGTTTTGCCTGATTGGCTTATCTTTTTCTTGCTGGATCATCGTCACGTCTGGCGACGACATTAGACTAAGGTTAAGCAGTGATCCATGGATAAGCTGATTTGATACGTTTGCGCCGCAGATGGGAGTTGATGAAGACAACGATGTGCAATGCACAGCGCGAGAGTGTGTTGTAGTTTATCCCCCACCGTCGGTATGTGCCATCGCTTTTGAGGCAACAACAACAACAACAACAAGGCGTGATCGTTTACGGCGATTGCATAGCGCTCTCGTGCAGTAGCCAGCGAAGCTTATCTGTTCGCGGCGCCGCGGGTTCGATACCCAGTCGCGGCAATATTTTTATTTTATTCTGCATGGACCAAGGTCACCCTCAAGGTCGAGCATCACACAGACTCGGTGAGCCGGTTAGACCTCGTGAAGCGGCGTTACCGGTCTATAAATTATGCGGCCTGAATGTTTGCCGGAAGGTGTACATTATGGCTTTATTCCAGGATTATACATCTTCCCGCCTCATTCTGAGAGGGCCAGGGCGCTACTCGGTAGAAATGAGCAAACTGAGCTACATTAGAAAGACGCAGCAACGAGCGCTGACTTTCTACGATAGTACTGCAGAGCGTTGGAGATCGCTTACAAGTTAACAGCGAACTCGAAACTACAACGGGAGTTGTGATTGTTAATAATTTGTTCGTTCACCTTATTGCAGTTTGTTCATGTTGCCTTCGACACCGTTTTATACGATGGAAATAAAAAAAAGTATATATAATAACTGCGCGAAGTGTGATTGTTTGTTCGTTGGTTTGCCTGTTTGGTCGTTCGACCGTGTTATGAGTATGTACTCCTCCAGGCTATAACCGCGCGCATTAGTTGAAGCTGGAGCTTCCACCAGCTGGTCTGGGCGTCCGCTTCGGCTATGGGAGGTGGTTGGTTCGAAACCCACCGCCGGACACCCACCGGTAAAAATGGGTACAAGCCACCTCTTCAGGGAGGCTTCTTCAGGGGTGCGTGCTTGGAGGAGGCTCCGCAAACCCCGCTGCGCCCTTTCGGGGGCAAACCCAGTTTCAAACACTGAAAATGTGGTTCGTGCTTCACTCCCAAGTGAAGAGTTCGACTCAATACTCGTGCGCCCTCACCAGCGTCAAGTTGAACACTGCTGTAAGCGATCCTTCGTCAGAAGCGATAACTTATCACTGCGGTCCTGGGCAAGTCCGGTTTTTCCGGCTGTCCGACTTTGCGAAAAAAAAAAAAGGTTCACAAGTTGGGCTTCTACCGCACGAGGCGGATTTTGGGTTGCTTGACGGCGGAACTTATCTCTGATCCGTCAAGGCAACTGTTTGGTAGAGGACCCTTTTCCCAAGCATGTCATCCTAGATGAGCCGAGCACCAGGCCGGGGGATACCTTGCACCCATTAAAAAAACGGTGGGTACCCGGTGGCACTGGGGATCGAACCCAGCACCTCCCGAAAGCGAGGCGGATGCTACCACAAGGGCACGCTTTGGTCTGTGGGTTTAAGGCGCGAATAGAAGATTGTGTCAATTCACTGCGGCACCGTCATGGTAGAGCCAAAAATGCTTGCACACAAAGAGACACATAATTAACGAGTCATTGTTTCAACAGTTCTTTACACCTTCTTAAAGATTATTCTTGCACTTTTAAGCACTTAAGTCCTAAGTCAGTTACGTCATGTACCCTACCGGGCTACGTTTGTGTGGCGACATCCAGAGTATAGACTCCATTCTCTCTTCAAACTTCGTGGCTATTACGTCACGCGAGCTGCCAAAACGCGGAGTTTTCCATCAGAACAAATTACTTTCTGGGGCAAAGCTATACACGCCACTGGACTATATATGAGAGCCATCATAGCGGAATGGCGCTGGATCAATTTCGACGAGCGAAACACACGGTTGTTTTCGCATTTCACCTCCACCTAATTGCGATCGGCGGATCGAACCCGCGACCTCCAAGTAATTATCTAGCAGAAAGTAGCAGCCTATCAACACACCGCGCAGGAGAAGCTGACCTTTCACGACTGTACGCGCGTGCGTTTGTTCGTGTCACAGCCAGCCTTAGTACAGAAAACCGTCCCATTACTCATCCTTTCCAGCGCGAGTCGGCAACAAACTATACACAAGCTGCGAGCGATACGACACGCGGACAGGCTTAGGCAGAGAGGGAAGCGGGGGGGCTCTCCCTCAACAGCGGAGGAGGAGGAGGCATAAACACACGGGCCTCGCCCTCGTTCACCGGATCAATCCATCAACAGGCCGGCAGCTGGCGGTCATCCCGCCGCCGCGCAAGGGGTCAGCCGGCAAACCTTTCGAGCTCAGCTATAGCTCAGCGGAATCGCACGTGTTCGCCCAAGAGGCGCCCGATGAGAAGACGTCGGCAGAGAAAAGACGGCGATCAAAAACTCGGTGGCGTCTCTCCCCGCGCGGCGTCGCACGCAGGAGCGGTCAGCGCCGAAGGTCGTCACAGCGCGTTCCGTCTGCCTCCGACCGCCGCGCTGAGATCCATGTACGCGAACGGCGACCAAAGCGCCCGTACGGAGCGACGTCTGCGCGACGACGAATTGAACGCCATCGACGGGAATGACAACCAAAGCGCCCGGACGGAGCGACGTCTGCGCGACGACGAATTGAACGCACCGGTAGTGTATAGAGACCAGGCCGGAAGCAGACGTCGGAACGCCGACAAGGACACGACTCGCGCTCCTCCGCCTTTTTAACGCGATAGCGTTACAGGCCCAGTTGTCCGGAAAATCCGGTGTCGGCGTTGAGAGCGACAAATCGCGAGCATGACTTTGGCAGGTGGTGGAGCAACATATAGGAGACAGGTGGGGCCACTTGGGTCACGTGACCTTGCGGCGTCACCGCAACCTGCCCACCGTGGCAGGTGGCAGTAAATTAGCGATTATAGTCACTCGGGGAGAACAACCTGGGTCGCACAAGGCCCACCGCTGAGAGCACCTGCCATCGCAGAACTGTGGCGCATCGCTTAACCGCTGCACCATTGCACAAGGAGGTGTATGAGGACACCCAGTATGGTTGTGTGGGGTTAATTACGTCCCAAAGCGACTCAGGCTATGAGGTACGCCGTAATCAAAGGCTCCGGGTAATTTCGACTACCTGGGGTTCTTTAACGTGCACTGACATCGCACAGCACACGGGCCTCTTGAATACCGTCTCCATCGAAACTCGACCGGCGTGGCCGGGATCGAACCCGCGTCTTTCGACTCAGGAATTCATGAATGTAAAGCAGAGAATGACTTTCTGCATATATTGGAATCAAGTTTCAACCCATTACGCTGTCGCGTCGTACACTTAAGGCGGAGGTTAAGTGTCCAATCCAATTTTTTTTTTCTACACGCGGAAATGCATTTATGCACACAAATGTAGTAATGCACGATTGGGAAAATATAAGTACCGAAAGGCTCACAGCTGCTGCAGTCAGACGTAATGCAAGTACGCATAATTGCGTCATAATTTATTTGGTTCCTTTTCTCCTTGTGCTTGCTGGTCAGGGACCAGAATAACGTCCGAGCAGGGGGTATGGTACCATGACAGCAGGTGCCCAACGCTAGTGGAACGAAAAGTTAGGCGAAGGGTGCCAGATGCTCTGTAATGAAAGACCGAACAAAGCAGAGTCGCTGACAACATGCGCGCAACGGACGCTTCTGGTCGTTTTAGCCAGGGACTTTAGCCCTTGCAACTTAAATGCAGCCACAAGCACAGCTATTAGGCGCTCAAGTATTGACCAATACTGGCGTTGGGTTAAACGCGTTCCACACTGACTGACCACTGTTCTAACGGTCGAACGGGGGATTAATAGTCTCCTGAACGCTCTTTCAGCTTAGTAAAAAATCGTCTATAGTTGAATGGAATCGGGCATTGAGCCGCGTTATTTCTCGCCGATATGAATCTTCGTTACATAAACAACTCTATAGTTTGGGCATTATCGATGCAATCGCGCTTCTTTTAAACGTTAAAGCTGAAATTTGCAATCAACCTGCCACGACCTCAAGCACATAACCCAAACAGCATGGCGCGCCGTGAAGACTTGATTGATGCCAGCCTATACCACGAAGCTACCGTATTTACTCGCACTTTGTTCGATATACTGTATACGAGCCCCGCGTAGCTTCGGGAACCTAAAAAGAGAAAAAAATGGATTGTCTTATTGGTCGACCAACGCAAGCTCGGAGCCACCAATGCGGAATTAAGGCGAACGGCACAATGTACCTATACCGACGCTCTGTGAATGGCGCGAAAAACTCCGCATTTGACAAGTGCTCCCATTGCTCTCTCCGCTATCTGGCGAACTTTCCGGCGACACTGAAATCGCGTGCTGTCGCTATTTCCAGAAAATAGGTCCACCTATACGCGGGTAAGTGCGGTAAGTCGGTAGAGAAGAACCATGGTAAAAACTGCACACATTAAAGCCAAGCGTGCTCTTTATAGATGCGCCCATGATTTACAGATGGCGTTAGATGTAAAAATTACACTGTCTGTCTAAAACTGAAAGAATAAAGCTCACAGCCCCTGTAGAGGCGACGTTACGCGAGCCGGGAACATTTCACTTCATCGAGTGCATTCAGACGGCCGGCCCGGACGTGACGTCAAACCGCTTCGTCCGGGCGTGCCGCTCCGCACCGGATGTGACGTCAGCACCTCCTGATGAGCAGGTTGAGACATGCTCCGCGCCCGGCCTGCGAAGCGCCCGTTTCGGACGGTCGGCAATCCACCACGGCGTCGAGGACGAAGCAGAGTTGCTCAGTAAATAGCCGTGCCGATCAATACTGGCCCAGAATAATCGACGATTAATAAATAAACAGCCCGCCAACTGCCAATAAATGCACCGCCGGCTGCTCGGCCGAAAGGGGTCGCGATCGTTACGGCTTCCTCCCGCCGTGTTACGCCTAACGACGGTTTCACGTCGATTAGTGCGCGATGCCAGCAAGAAGCGCTGGGACTTTCGTGCTGATCGTGTAGCTATAGCTGAGCAGACGAAGAGGGCACAGATTCACAATACTTTCTCCGTGCAAAAGTTTCTCTCTTCTTTCTATGAGTGACGTCGTAGTGGAGGGCTCCGGACAATTCGACCCCTGGGATTCTTTAACGCGCACTCAGATCCCACAGTACGCGGGCCTATAGCAGTTTGTATCCATCGAAATGCGACCGACACGGACGGGTTCGAACCCGCGTCTTTCGAGTCAACAGCCAAGCACTGTAACCACTGAGTCACCGCGGCGACTTTGAACTGGACTAGTGAAACCTATACCGAACACTATATATATATATATATATATATATATATATATATATATATATATATATATATATATATATCGGTCGGCGTTTTACGTACAATAGCGTCTAATGAAAAGAAAACCTGGAAAGCCATCGCAGATACTACAGAAAAATTCGCGCCTTTTGCGAAAAAATCACTAGGCAAGCCAAATACGAAGTTTCAAGTTTCCTGGCATTCCCGTGGTTGATAGAGCGCTCTTCATAAAAGTAAGCAAAGACTGTGACAGCATTTTCTCGCTTCAGACAGTTTTTATAAGGTATATTCTGGTTGCGTGACGTCACATCCGAGAACTCAGCTCCTGGCCCATCTACTCTCAACGGGCAGGATATGATTTACGGACTGATGAAAGCAAACCTCGAGTACTCATGATGATCCAGTCTATGATGGGCAGACGAGGCCCAAGTGTATCGTAGCTTCCATTCGCATAACAACGTAAACGAGTTATCAGCGTGGGGGCCGCGAGCTAGATGACTATAATTACTCGTATTTCGCGAAGTCGTCCTCAACACAGTCGGTTAAATTTCCTGTAAAAGCGAAGGGTTTTTTTTTTTAGAGAGAAACCTATCGTACGGAGCCCAGTCCAGAAGATGCTGACGGTGTACGCGTCAACACCCGGTCACGTGTCACTACGCGACCAGCACCAGTCACGTGGTCATACGCCCGGTGCGATCGTTGTAGCCCAGGTTGGCACAAAGTCTGTAAGAGGGTTTCAAGTTGGGCTATTTGGTCGTAAACATGGCTTTTCACTATCGTCTAGTGTTGGAAACAGCTAGTGTTGTTTTTCTCTTGTGTTTAAATGTTCTCAAAGGGGCAATAATGAACGTCCATGAAAGTCTGTAGATCTTGGAGTTCACTGTAGGTCTTACGCATCAGAAAAAAAAAAAGCAGCCGGCAGTAGGGCGACGGTTTTTGCTGAGTTAAGTGATTTACGCTCAGTTAAATGATTCAGCTCGAACACTTGGAAATGATTTTGTCTTGATCGCGTTACCTAACGAGACAAGATGTCACCAGCGCACAAAAAACAGGTGTGAAAAAAAATTGACCATAATCATATCCAGTCTCGTACACTAATACCTTTTGTATAGCATAAACCGCCTCCAGGCTGACAGTCAACAATCAGGTTCTTTCATTCCGGGCTTTCTATCAAGTAAACGAAATTAAGTTTTAATCAGCCACGCTGTCTTAATTGAAAAACCTCGGCGCTCACGTAGCCGAACGATATCGGCGCTTCAGGCTGTTTGTTACCCTACCTATCTGCATGCTCGTTACCCGCTGAGGCCGAACGTCGTCATATACCGCGCTCACCCAGTTTTAAGCACCCCGCTATTCTATATGCCACGGTGTGCGGAGGGGAAGTTGTGCTACCAATGTGCGACACCAATATTGCAATCCCAAGAATGCTCGCACAACAGAATAGACAGAAAATAGACGACTCGTTTCTCTAACAAGCGTTTAAATTGGCTTTCAGGACAACACCATTCAATTTTAAAATCTTAGTAAAAATTGATTCTATGCTTGGAGGACAAAATTTCGAGGGGAATCCCCCAAGGTGGAGTAATTTATAGTAAATGATCAATTGCTCCTTTGGCATCCACCTCAACGCAGCCATGCGACTACAAAGGAGAGCTTTACAGCTTCCACAAAAACTTGGTAGGCAATGAAAAATTCGTCGTGCTCCGGGGTTCGAACCCGGGACCACCGCTTCATCGGAGCAGTCGCTCTACCAGCTGAGATAACCGGGACGGCGAACATACGGCAGGGCGAGAGCGAATTGATCAATAACTCGAAGTGGGAATAGTGTTGGACAAATCGGTGGTCCCAGGTCCGAACCCCGGACCAGGACGGATTTTTCTTTAATAACGATGTTTCTGTGGAAGCGGTACAGCTTTCCTTTGTGGCCGTATGGCTGCGCTTCGGTGGATGCCAATGAGTAATTTCTCCCTTATTGCGATTCTATGCTTTTTTCTGGCATGTTGACTTGCCGTCTGGCGTATAGCTCAGATAATTGCGTTCAAGAATTTTCCCGCAAAAATGCTTCAAACTCGTGGCCGGTAGGCCAAACAGGACTCCGTGATTACTGTCTGCAAGTGAAAGGCGGTGAAGTGTAGCCTCCAGGATACGATCAAGAAAATACATGTCGACGCACCTCAGTTTCCTTACACATTTGGCCGCTGATTGCGACCACACCATTTCAATATTTTTTTTCCTTTTCTATAGCTTAAGGATCTCGGTTTTTAGTGAAAGCAGCGTCTTTGTCGTTAGCATGTGCTAACAGATCGATGCTATAGACCAACTTCCATTTCTGCTCACTGCTTCTTGAAATCTTCTTAAAGAAGTTCTTTTTGCACATCTTAGCACGCTGATCATAAAAACGTTGTTGTAATGCCGTGCGTAAGCTTCGATTTCACGGTAACACCAGTCGCCAAGATGCCGGTAGTAATAGACGTAATCGAGAAAAATAGTTGTCACCAGATTACTATGCCATTGGTACAATCCGCAGCAAAGCGGTAGGCTAGCAAGAGGCGTGCCCATAATGGCTTTTGCCACAATTGAGAAAAAAGCGGTAAGGAAGTGCATTGGAGTACGACCGCCAATTTCGTTCTACCATGTACCTACCCGCCGCGGTGGCTCAATGGTTAGGGCGCTCGGCTATGAATGAATGAATGAATGAATGAATGAACTTTATTCCCGTCATCATGGGGCCCCACGGTAGGGCCGCAGCAATTAGGAGGGGGTGCCTCCCGGCCGGATCTCAGCACCGGAGGCCGGCTACTGATCCGGAATTCTCGGGTTCGAACCCGACAGCAGCGGCCGAGTTTCAATGGAGGCGAAACGCAAAACGGCGCCCGTCTGCTGTGCGACGTCAGTGCACGTTGAAGATCACCAGGTGGTCGAAATTATTCCGGAGCCCTCCACTACGGCACCCCTTCCTTTCTTCTTTCGCTCCCTCCTTTATCCCTTCTCTTACGGCGCGGTTCAGGTGCCCGCCAATATATGAGACAGATACTGCGCCATTTCCTTTCCCCAAAAACCATTTACCATGTACCTCTGATACAGAGCACAAAAATACGAATATTTTTCTTTGTTAATCGCAGAACTGCACTAATGGCCGACATAATTGCAGAAAGTGGCTATTACAACTTATTTATTAAAGAAGGGTCAAATCTCGGCTCTAGAAGTGCAAGGCGCCTCCTGAAAGATAAATTCATGCAAAAGCTATCCCTGACGGCAAAACAGCCCAAAACTTCTGCGGTCCTAATGCTCCATTGGCAGGGGTGAAAATATTTGAATTTTTCTTTTGATTTATTCTATCCGGCTGCTCATTTTCCCGCAGTTTTACCGTCCTTAGACAATCAGAAATGATGGAGCTATAGCAAAATCCATTTATGCTCTACAAATCTTTTTTCTTAACGGATCTCTCAGTTATTTTACATTTCTGCAATGAAGGGATTATAACGCAATGAAATCATGCATGTTCGTAGCTTTTATCACGCATTTCCAATGCCTGACCATTACAGAAATAAATCTCTGTAATGCAAGCCGTTCGAGAACGACCTTGGAGGAAACAATAAAAGAAAACGAATTCTTTTTTTCTGCCGTGAGAAAAGTACAAGTATATGCGAGAACCGCCGCACAAAGAGATTCGAGGTTGGGGGCTGCTTAAGTTCGCGCTGATACGGTACTTTTCAACACCCACAGCGTCCCTTTTGTAGAGCGCGATACGAAGCGACAGAACACGGCGGCAATAACAGCAATAACAGCGCGCGCTGCTTTAATTGATCGCAAGAGGATCCCCGACTATGGAGCCGGCGTGCAAGTCATGTTTTGAACGAACGATAAATTAGGAAAAAAGAAAGCGCGCCACGAACATGCCACGACAAAATGAAACAAAGTACGCGCTACACACCGCGATTGGCGGAGCACACACACACACACACACAGCACTCCTCCCTGCGGGAAACGCGAGCATTTCCGAGCACTTTGTTCAACAGCGTCGCATAAAACTGCTCGACGCGATGCGTTTAAAAAGGCAGAGCCAAAATCTTCCTCCCGCGACTCACAGATTAAGAGTGACGTCGAGAGTTGGATGGTAAAGCTTGGTCGCAATATATATACAGGTATAAACTGCTGCGATGGCGGCGGTGGAAACAGAACGGACGATCACCCCAAATTGCGGGAAGGGAGAAAACATATAGGTGGCCCTCGAGCACTAATGAATAAAGGTAGCAAAAAAAAAAACAAGAGGATACGCTAATAAAAGAAGAAATGGGAAAAGCTATCCCAGCATGCTAGACGGAACGCAATTAGTGCGATCGCATACATCACGGCGTAGCAGCAGCAGCAGCAGCTCAGCTCCGCGATTTCTCGTCGCGGTTGCGGAGCGCCGTGAGAAAAAAAAAAACATGAAACGAAGACGCATGCGGCCGAATTAACCGTAAGCAAACGAGCGAGATGACGATGGGAGCGGGGTGTATAATTTCTCCCTTCCTGTATCCGCGATATAAGAAAAAAAAAAGAGTGTACAGTGTTGCAGAAGCTTTGTGCGAGGCTAGAAAGAGCCAAGGACGTCGCGGGTGCTAGAGGAGAGTTTACTCCCTATTTACACCCATATAGGCGTATTCGTGTTTGGAGCGTTGCAGACGGCGATCAGAACGATTCTGATCGGGCACAGTAAAAATCAGTGCGGGAAGCGCATACGACATGGGAGTAAAGTGCTCTTAGGCTACTTTACTAGTCTGACGAAGGCACTTCAAAAAACCATTTGTCGTTCCCGGGTTCGAACCCGACCGCGGCGGCTGCGTTTTTATGGAGGAAAAACGCTAAGACGCCCGTGTGCTGTGCGATGTCAGCGCACGTTAAAGATCCCCGGGTGGTCGAAATTATTCCGGAGCCCTCCACTACGGCACCTCTCTCTTCCTTTCTTCTTTCACTCCCTCCCTTATCCCTTCCCTTACGGCGCGGTTAAGGTGTCCAAAGATGTATGAGACAGATACTGCGCCATTTACTTTCCCCCCAAAAAAACAATTATTATTATTATTGTGACGTCAGATTCTATTCTAGAGAGGAACAGGGAGCGTATGCCGCGGATCGACCGTT
>NC_135506.1:16042137-16122540 GCF_052857255.1 Amblyomma americanum | reverse complement strand
TATGCCGCGGATCGACCGCTTGAGCGCTTATGAAAGCAATGTCAATATGCTACAAACGCTGGTGTTGTGCACAGTTATTTTATTAATGCGATGGAATTTAGGTTGTCGTCCTGCAAAAACCACCGGGCTTCTCCGTGACCGAATGATCTGATTGGTCGAGAGGGTCGGGGCGTCATCAGCACCGCCAAATTTGAAAATCTGAGGACTAGAATGTTGAAGTACCTTCCTTTGGATTATCATACGGGATTATACTAACCCGACCTACACTTACGCCCTAATCCACCCACTGATCCATCCTGACCGATGGATTTATAAATACAAATCCGCATTGATCAACCACTAGTCGCCAATAATTAATACAATACAATACTAATCCTCACTAATACACCGTAATACGTTTTCTGGAATGGGCCTACTTGCTGAATTTAGGGGGTCCTTTGGAAGTTTTCGGAGTGGGCCAACTTGCAAATGCTATCGCGTTTTCTTGAGAATGTGGCGAATAAGGCCCCAAGTTTTAAACTTTAGTAGCAGTGCTCACCGTCTGCACTGTCTTATAGTTCGCGGATAGCCACTACAGCGCCGCCGCGGTGGCTGAGTGGTTATGGCGCTCGGCTGCTGGCCCGAAAGACGCGGGTTCGATCCCTGCCGCGGCGGTCGAATTTCGATGGAGGCGAAATTCTAGAGGCCCGTGTGCTGTGCGATGTCCGTGCGCGTAAAAGAACCCCAGGGGGTCGAAATTTCCGGAGCCCTTCACTACGGCGTCTCTCATAACTTGAGTCACTTTGGGACGTTACCCCCCCCCCCCCTTCCCATAAATCATGATATCCACTACAACCACGAAACATAAAAGTTAGAGGCTGCATTCCTGCAGCATTTGCATAATATCAAGTTGCTTCGAAACACAAGAATATTCTAAAAGAAATTGAAACGCTTACTGAAGCAATGGGTTGTTAACTTCGCGCCTCTTTTAGCGCTGTAATTCTTGGTGGTATATCTTGATGCCTCTGTGGAGGGTTGATACCCATCCTCTTTTTTGCGCTTTACCGCATAACTTCGTCTACTGCAGAGTTTAGGCGAGAGACAGAGCGCAGTAAAGCTTCCTCCACCAACGTCTCACCTCCCAAATTCTTCCTTTCCCACTTCCTGTGCGTACGGCGCGAAGCGCTGACAGATCGCCTCCACGACCGTTACGCCGCCTAACGGCAGAAACCGCACCGTCGCCACCAACACCTGATCCGGGGATTAGGGGGGCCGCCGCGGGCCCGGAAACTGATGAGCGTGTTTCTGTCAGAGCGTCGCTACCGACGTCAGTTCGCTGAAGGAAAAAAGAAAGCAAATAATAATAAAACTTCGGGGAATAGCCGGGTAGGCAAAGTAACGCCTACGCGACGACAGCATAGTACGCGCGGTACCCGCACAGTAGTAACAACAGTAGCGGGACTTCACGGGCCCGCGCGCACAACAGCATGACGAGAGAAGAGGACGGATAGAAGAACAAGGGAATGAAAAAGGAAGACGAGTGAATGCTCTTCAAACAGGCCTCAAGCATTATGTGTCGGCGAAGGGCTACGCCGCTTTCTTGATCGTGTTCCTTGTCGACGTTGTTGTTGTTGTTTTGTTGCACGGTGACGACCGTGTACTCTGGAAGCGGCACGAGCGCGTTATCCCCATATTTTACGACGTACACGCGGGCATAAAAATAAAAACAAACTAGAAACACAAACTCGCTGTGGATGATTAAAGGAATGGAAAAATAAAGACAAAAGGAAACAAAAAAAAAACAGAACAGACGCATTTGCGTTGTGGATGCTGTGCGCCAGGTCGCCATCTCTCCTCGCATAACAGGTTACTTTTTTTTTTCTTTAGCGCGGTCTTACGCACGCAGCGTCAACAATTTATGCGGTGAGCGAGTGAATGACCGGCATATTTACGCTAGTCCTAGAGGGCAAACTGCCCAGGAGGATTAAGCTCACCCGCGAAAGATTTTGACTCCGTCTACTGGTACGGAGTTATTCTAGAAAGTATACGCCAGTTGCTTGAATTTTCGCGCAAAGCGCGGGCTCTTTCTCATATAAGCAGGTCCTTGTTGCAATGACAGGCCATAATTTGTGGACCTCTCGCAAAAGTTCTGTCGAGTAACAAATGAGCGCAGTATATGTTGAACCAGTGTTATTGCGCGAGTTTTGTAGTGCCAGGAGAGAGACCATGATAATAATAATAATTGGTTTTTGGGGGGAAAGGAAATGGCGCAGTATCTGTCTCATATATCGTTGGACACCTGAACCGCGCCGTAAGGGAAAGGTAAAGGAGGGAGTGAAAGAAGAAAGGAAGAGAGAGGTGCCGTAGTGGAGGGCTCCGGAATAATTTCGACCACCTGGGGATATTTAACGTGCACTGACATCGCACAGCACACGGGCGCCTTAGCGTTTTTCCTCCATAAAAACGCAGCCGCCGCGGTCGGGTTCGAACCCGGGAACTCCGGATCAGTAGTCGAGCGCCCTAACCACTGAGCCACCGCGGCTGGGCGAGAGAGACCATGCACAACAGGGGTTTGCGCGCCGGGTATTAGAGCGTTTGCATCGACCAAGGCAGCGCAGTTCTTATTAGACGTCGAGCCTCTATTTCTAAGAAGACGATTTGCGTGGACATGTGTAAATACGGGCCGCTATCTGTAAACAACCATCGCTTAACGCACGCAACTATAAAGGAAGCGCGAGGATGTTTGCGCATCCCTGTAATGGCAGGCCTTATCACGGCCTGCGTGAGTGGTGATTTGATGTTTACTCACACTCCATTTTGTTGTAATTATTTTTGCACTTCATAATCGCCCTATGTATTCGTTGCCTCTGCAGCATCATGCGCTTAGACGGGCATATGGTATAGAATGGGACAGAATCAGATGAAAAGATGTTATCACAATGGCCTCAAATCATTACGCGCCCTGCATCCACTGCTTATGAACAAACAGAAAGCGCAAGGCACGGTTTCTCCGAGAAGACATCACTCGGGGAAGGTGATCGCATGTTGTTGTCGCTTTCCATCTGCACACAGGGTTTAGAATTTATATATGTATCTGATTTTTTCTTGTGATTGTATGGGTTAATTTAACGTCCCTAAGTGACTCAAGCTATGAGGGGCGCGGTAGTGGAGGTATCCGGATAATTTCTACCACCTGGTGTTCTTTAACGTGCACTAACATCGCACATGTAAACAGGTCTCTAACATTTCGCCTCCTTATAAATGCGACAGCCTCTGCCGGGATCGAGCCCGCGACTTTCGAGTCAGCAGCCGAGCACCGCAAATAATCACCGAGCCACCGCGGCGGCTTTTTGTATTTAAACCAGCGTGCGGTCAATAAAATTTATGAGCACAAAAAAAGCAAAGAGGGGGCAGTTTTAGCAGCTAAAACCCATGCGACAGTGAGAACGTTTCTACCTTGCGTTCAAAGCAAGCCGCATGACATTCGCTGGGTCTTGTGTAGCTGTTCTGCTAAGTGCATAAAACTGCGCTTCTATAGTTCTGTTATTCACCGCTTGTATACACGTCTCCAACGACGACTTATAGTGATCTGAAATTCTCTCCAAAGCGCGTCCGTCGCTCTGCCTTCACACCAGCCGTTTCCACACGCTAGACAGCGGTTTAATCTTTGTCCCACGTTCAGTTATTTTACGCCATCGACGGCTGCGTTTTTATGGAGGGAAAACGCCAAGGCGCCCGTGTGCTGTGCATGTCAGCGCACGTTAGATCCCCAGGTGGTCGAAATTATTCCGGAGCCCTCCACTACGGCACCTCTCTCTTCCTTTCTTCTTTCACTCCGTCCTTTATCCCTTCCCTTACTGCGCAGTTCAGGCGTCCAACAATATATGAGACAGATACTGCGCCATTTCCTTTCCCCCAAAACCAATTATTATTATTACTAACAACAAAATATCGACTCTCACGAGGTCGCCAACGTCGACGAACAGACACCACGTTATCGTGAAATTTTAAAACCAAACACGATTCTTCCTGCGCGGCACCCAGGAGCAGTCCTCCATACCGCCGCCATGTTGGATAAATTAATTAAGGTCGTCAAAATTGCCAACGGAAAGAATAAATGAAGAAAGTGGTGCCGTAGTGGAGGGCTTCGGAATAAGTTCGGCCACCTGGGGATCTTTAATGTGCCATGTGAGTGCACGTTAAAGATCCCCAGGTGGTCGAATTTATTCCGAAGCCCTCCACTACGGCACCACTTTCTTCATTTCTTCTTTCACTCACTCCTTTATCCCTTCCCTTACGGCGCGGTTCAGGTGTCCAACGATATACGAGACAGATACGGCGCCATTTCCTTTAACCAAAAACCAATTATTATTATTACAATGTTCATGAGAGGCTTGTGTGGACCCTTGTTCCATGTAAATCATTATTTTGTTTAGGTGGAACCTTGTTCCACTTATTTCATTTATGCGTCACCTAGAGCATTTTTCCACATTATTTAACACATTTTTTTTAAAGAGTAACTTGAGTTACAGTTACCCATGTGGAATCAGGTTAAAAGTGTGTTGGAGCTCTTGTAATGTAACAGATAATGTAACCGAGCTTGGCGTGTAGATGGTTCCCGAAATTACGGAAGCTGCAGAATACTTTTCCGTGCACTGTCAGCAGTTTATCTCAGGTACGGTGGTTATGCACACGGGAAGAACGGCAGTGAAGGAGGTAGAAAAGAAGGTAGCGAAGGGTGCCGTTATTGGTCACTGGCTTTTTACGTATCAAAACCGCGCTGAGAATTATGAGGCAAGCCGTACCGGAAGATGGCTCTGAGTTAAATTCGACCATGCGCCGGCACAGTTCTGCAACGCGCATCCAAACCTCACTCCAACAAGTAGACGCGACGAGCCCTCAACGACGGACCGGCCGAAAGTGCGCCAAAGAGTGCTCTCGCTCAGCACGCCGCCGCGAAACTTATATAGCCGGCACGCGTGTGTATTAGCTCCGGAGGGCTAGCTTCCTCCTCTCTTCTTCCTTGCCAACGACTACGTGGTCCAGACCCGAGAGCAACTCTCACGTCGAGAGGCGCGCACAACAATGCGCACTGCCGTCGTGCAGTTCATGCTGGCGGGGGTCAAATAGCCGGCGCGATAGGGACAAATGGGTGCAATGGGGAGGAGAGAATGGGGAATATTGGGGAAAGCGGGGGGAGGCGCAGAGAGCGAGCGTCGCGAAGCGATACCACGTCCAACCGTAAAACAACCTTGTCGACTAGGAGCAAGAGACAAGGGCCGAAGAAGCCAAATTGCAGTTCGCAAATAAAAAAGGGAACAAAAAGGGAAATAGGGAAAACGACGAAGAACAAAGTGGGGAAAAGAGGGAAAAGCAGCGGCGGCGCGGCGCTCTCTGCCCAGCGCCCGCGGCGAAACGAACGAGAAGCCGCTGCTGCCACCACAAGCGCACTTGTGCGACCGTTGCTGCTGTTGCTGGCCCTACTACAACACGCGGGTCGCGCTGCGCGTGGACAGACACGCACAGACACACGCACAAACACTCGCAGCGGCAATCAATGCGGCGCGCGAGGACGCTCTCTCGCGCACCCTTCTCCTCCCGTTTCCCCCAAAGATGTCCTTTCTTTCCCTCTTCCGAATAAACGCGCCCGCCGGCCGGCAGTCCGCCGGAGGAGGAACGGCAGAACTCACCCTTCCTCGCCCTTCCCTTTCCCCCGTTCTCTCCCTTTTTTCCCCATGCGAAGAAGCAACTGCGAGAGAGCAGTGGCCGCCGCCGTCGCCGCAACGAGGGCTTAGCGGAAAAAATAAAGAAATCGAACAGAGACAAAGAAAAAGCCGATATTTAGTCGCCTTCGAGTCTATAGCGGGCGCGACAGAAGTCGATGATGACGGTGGACCGAACGCGATGGGAAACTCGTACACGGTGACCGTTAAGCCTGCAACACCGCGGTGGCGCTGCAGCGGCTTCGAGTCCCTAGGATAACTGTTGCTCTCTAGTTGTTCAGATATGGGGGTGTAGCGCGAATTTTAGTATACCCAATGATTGAAATCACCCTTCCACTGTGTCCCGTTTCTATCTGAAGACCACATATCGAAAAAAAGGGGGGATAGGATAAATATGAGTACCACATCCAACAATGCTTGAAATACAGGAATGCAGCTTGAAGACTAACAATAGGGAGCGGTCTAACAAAGCTTGTTATTTAATCCTATCAGCTACGAAGATTGTTATTTAATCCTATCAGCTACGATAAATCCGAATAAAAATTAGTGTATGAGTTGCGGCCAGCTTCTGGAGGTGAGCAGAAAGTGGCGCCGCCTGTGAAGTCGGTAATCTCTACTTATTGGTCGTGTCCTGACTTTTTCTTTCCCCACGCTATTGGTGCTCTGGATAGAACTGAACACTTAACCTCAACGCCGCAAGTCGCGTGACCTTGGCAACGTTGGAGAATAGGCTATCATTGTGAAATGACTACGACAGCGACCATGGCGACAGCACAGCAAAAAAAAAAACATTTATGAGCATTAATTAGCCCCAGTTTTCGCACGAACCAATGGGTTTAAATTCAATTTTTTTTCCGAATACTGTCGCGGAGTGGAATCGCTTTTATTCGAGTTTATGTAAATCGAAGTATTTCGTGAAATAGTTGGAGGGTTTTTTGTATGACTCCTAGTATTGTTGTTGTGATGACCGTTGGATTTGATGTCCTGTATATGAATTAGCGGCTGTTGCTGTTGCTGGTTTTATGATTTTTGTATTTTAGTTGCATGCCCCTCCTGCTTGGGCCAGACTTATGGCTCGCAGTATGCACAAATAAATAAATTATACTTCCAGGTATCGTTGTCTTATAGCTCACACCGTGACGTCACTGGCGTGCCGGGCGCAGCTTGTCAGGCGCTGGTGATGACAGTCACAAATGAGGGCTCGCTAGGCGCTCGCGCTATAACGTCACGTATCTAGGTAAGTTATACCAGGAGATGAATTGAAATAACTTCGCAAAAACATTCCTAGCGCGCTCATGACTTCCATTCTTCGAGGTCGTTCTTACTGAGTGGAGCTTAATTGTATACCTAAGTAGACTTGGTACAACTGCTAAAAGCCACTGCATGGGATCACCATTCTCTCTACTAACTGCCACCTGTTACCTAACCTAAAAGAGTCGTCTGGAAAGCTAGCGGGCTCGTTTCGTAAACGAAATCTCACCGGTAACCTGTACTAGACTCTCGCGCACCGTGCACGTTTAGTTGAGGCCGACGCCCCGTAACCAAGAGGCTCCTTGATGGTAGTTTTAGATTTCGGTTCTCCTTCCAACGTACGGTTAAGGGCAGTGTGAAAGGTCATCTCTGCAACACAGTCAACGTTTCCTCAGAACAACGGCGTCTCTTCGGCACCACTCGTCTAGTGTACACTCGCGCTAACAACCCGTAGCGGGTCAAATGCACCCGCCACTAATCGTTTGCACCCGCGTTATACGCAGATTGGGACTGTCAGCTTGCACACTGCCGTTCATGACGTAATCACCGTTCCAGTGCACTGCCACTCGAATGCACCGGGGCAACATCGGGTGAAGGGACAGCCGCACTAGAGGTAACGAAACAAAACCTGGTTTGTTGAAACGAGGACCTGCGATGGGTCGTTTCAAGAAGGCGGTGCAGTACCCATGATGCAAGGCTTCGCGTCTGCGCTGATCACTAAATCATACGTTTCGATGAAATCTGTCCCACTCAGCTAAACGAAGCTCTTTTCATTTAAACAGTTGTTGGAAGCGTTACTGCTTCACGGTAGTATTTCGCTGTATGCGGATAGCGTTAACAACAATTCGATATATGAAGGAAGGGGGCAGGAACTGCTCTAACTGCACCCCGAAATAGCTTCAATCACCCTAAAAGCTTGTGAAGACGACGACAGGACGAAAAACCACAAGGGCGAGAGCTAACTCTCAACAGAAAAATTATGCCTGAAAACACAGGAACTAAGAAAAAACCGTAGAAAGACTAAACAAAGAGCTGACTGTAGCCGTATGGAATGCGCTTTGGTGGATTCCAACGAATAATTACTCACTTGTGACAAATTTGCTCTACCAGGGGGATTCCCCAGAACCGATTAAAATAATACCGTTCCCGCTTCGAGTTGTTTATTCTATTTGGTCTCGCCCCATCTTCCGCTAGCCGTCCTAATTGGCCTGGATGGAAGAGCGAATGCCCCGGGCAGGCGGTTGTCCCTGATTTGATCTCTGCACCAGAACGCATTCTTCTTCAATCATAATGTTTCCGTGAAAGCTGTATAGCTTCCCTATGTAGCCGTATCGCTGCGCTAGGATGGAAGACAGTGAATAATTATACTCATCATCATCATCAGCCTGACTACACCCACTGCAGGGCAAACGCCTCTCCCATGTCTTTCCAATTAACCCTGTCTTTTTCAAGCGTCATCCACCCTTTGCCTGCAAACTTCTTAATCTCATCCGCTCATCTAACCTTCTGCCGCCCCCTGCTACGCTTACTTTCTCTTGGAACCCACTCCGTTACCCTTAAGGACCAGCGGTTATCTTGCCTTCGCATTACATGCCCTGCCCAAGCCCATTTCTTCTTCCTCTTGATTTGTACTAGGATGTCATTAACCCGCGTTTGTTCCCTCACCCACTCTGCTCGCTTCCGGTCTCTTAACGTTGCACCTGTCATTTTTCTTTCCATAGCTCGCTGGGTTGTCATTAAGTTAAGCTGAACCCTTTTCGTTGGCTTCCACGTTTCTGCCCCGTAGGTGAGTACCGGTAAGATACAGCTATTGCATACTTTTCTCTTGAGGGATATTGGTAAATTGTCATTCATGATTTGAGAGAACCTGACATAAACTACTTTATCAGCAATTCAAACCTCACGCAAAACGAGTACACAAGATGCCCTTCGGAGAGAACTGAACGAAGGTAGAGCAACAGATCACACACGTGAGTGAGTTGGTGAGAAAATCTCATGAACACCGAAGTAAAAACAACGTCACTGGGACAACTAATGTCATTATGTGTTGGCACTGCGACAGCATTAGCAATGGTTGAGGCCTTCACCGGAAGTGACGCCACTTACGGTCTGGTAATGTAATTTCCTTCTAGCCAATGGGCGAACTTTGTGACCGACGATGCATTTTGGCTCCGTGGCTATTCTAATGATAGAGCAGTAAAAAAATGTGAACAAAACTGGAACAGAACGACTGACGCTCTGAGAGAACTTACGGCAATTGTTTGCTCATTATGTCTGCTCAGAAAGCTGATTACGTTCCCTTCACCAATTCGAGGAAGGAGCCAAGAGCTTGAGAAGCAAAGGGAAGGTTAGGTTAGGTTAGGTTATGGGGGTTTAACGTCCCAGAGGAACTATGAGGGACGCCGTAGTGAAGGTCTTCGGAAATTTCGACCACCTGGGGTCCTCTAACGTACACTGACATCGCACAGTACACGGGCCTCGAGAATTTCGCCTCCATCGAAATTTAGCCACCCAGGCCGGGATCGAACGCGTGTCTTTCGGGTCAGCAGCCTAGCGCCATAACGTTACACTGAGCCACAGCGGCGGCAGATACCATCAACAAGAGAGCTGAAGAGAGATGAGTCACCAAATTCAAAGATGCTGCAGCGGTGATACCGCAGCGGTGGCCAAGTGGTTGAGCACCCGCCTCGCATGCGTGAAGTGCGGAATTCGATCCCCAGTGCTGTCGGGTACCCACCGGTGATACAATGGGTACAAGCTTTCCGCTGGTCTGGTGCTCGGCTTATTTAGGGTGAAATGTTTGGGAAATGGGTCTTTGACCCCACCTTGAGAAAAAGGAATTACCTTGCGTCATGGAGCTCTTTGGCCATAGATGCCCTTACGCCATAAAAATCCATAATCAATCAATCAAAGATACTGATAGCAGCGATAAAAACGGGAATGCGCATCAGAAATATAATTACGAGGACTGCAAATTGTAATTAGGCATGACATTCAGATAATAAATAGTAGCCCATCTAATAAACATTGCGAAATGTCTCCAGGAGTCAGCCTTCGGGAAGATTTATATAAGCGCAAGTTGTCAGAAAAACTGCTTCCGCAAAATAAATAAATAGGCTCTCGTAAAAGGCGCTGCAGAGGCCGAAAACAAACGACTGCGTTTCTTTTTTTTTCTTTGGTATTGCGCTGAAAAAAAAAAACCCGAGGCCGCCATAAGAAATCTAGAAAGGATCACCACTGCAGATTCCTTGAAATTAAAATTGAAATTGAAATTCGTTCTTGCGGAAAGGAAATGGCGAAGTATCTGTCTCACTTCCCTGCCGCGGTGGCTCAGTGGTTAGGGCGCTCGGCTACTGATCCGGAGTACCCGGGTTCGAACCCGACCGCGGCGGCTGCGTTTTTATGGAGGAAAAACGCTAAGGTGCCCGTGTGCTGTGCGATGTCAGTACACGTTAAAGATCCCCAGGTGGTCAAAATTATTCCGGAGCCCTCCACTACGGCACCTCTTTCTTCTTTCACTCCCTCCTTTATCCCTCCCCTTACGGCGCGGTTCAGGTGTCCAACGATATATGAGACAGATACTGCGCCATTTCCTTTCCCCCAAAACCTATTATTATTATTATTATTATTATTATTATTATTATTATTATTATTATTATTATTATTATTATTATTATTATTATTATTATTATTATTATTATTATTATTATTATTATTATTATTATTATTATTATTATTATTATTATTATGAACGCCCTGCAACTTCATAAAATAAAACGCGTAATCATTGAAAAAAAACGCAGAGACATGACGCAAAAGGAGGACGACACAGCACAACCTCGCTAAAACTATATTAACTTTTATTACTCCATTACTAATTACACATAATAAGTAACCGTGGGCCCCTCCAGAAAAAAAAATCCGGCTACGTGCCTATACGATGTCATTCGATACCATACCGACCACACCGCACCATACCGTACCAAGTCATACCACATCGTGCTACACCGTACCATACCGTACCACACCACACCACACCGCAGCGCACCACACCACACAACACCGTACCATACCATAAAGTACCGCACCATAATCGAAGCTCCTATAACAAACTTGCTTCATATAGTCAGTCCTTCTTGCCTGTTCATCAAAAAGAGTTCGACAAAAATGAAGACAGAGCATGCACATCGCCTACTGCGAGTGCGAAGCAGAGAACGGATACACCACACACAAACATTTAATATGGGTACGAGGTCACCAGGGCATCTCAGGGAACGAGAGCGCGCATGCCTCAGCCCGAGCATTCCTCCCCCGGGCGCCCAGTACGGATGCCGTGGAACCTCCTGCCCCACTACTAACTTACACCGACGTACTTCAGCACTTAAGATTATCCCGTCGGGTCCGCCGGCTCGGGCACTAGACAAAGTGGAGGAACTACACCTCCGAAAGCTACAGACCAACACTTACAACAACCCGCGGAGACTGCACGCAATATACCCGGAGTCATTTGACTCACAATGCAAATTCTGCGGGGAGAAGGCGGACCTGTACCATATATGGTATGGGCCTGCCAACGAAATCAGGCAGTCTCTGTTAATGACCAGCCAACGCAGGAAAGGTGGGCGGCAGCTCTGACCAGCTCGGACGAAACTAGTCAAAAAGAACTCGTCAAAAGAACCCGGACAGCAGCCTCTGCCAATGGAGTTCCGTACTGAGAGCTTCAACCACCGCTACAACCTCCTAAACGATTTCATTAAAACATTTTCACCAGCACCACACGCGCAGTTTGTCCCCTGTTCCCGCGCCTGTAAGCTTCCGAACAAGTTGAGGTCATATATGAAAAGTGGAAATTATTCAAGTCAGAACGTTTTAATTGCACGAACAGAGTTTGCGTGCACCTATCACCAGACTTAAATAAAGCGAAAATACCTCTTGTTCTAGACTCTAAAGGTCCTTAATTCGGTCTTTAAAGGTTCCGGTAGAGCTCTACCGTGCGGCTCAGAAGCAGACAGTGTGACCCGAGGACTTTTGATCAACACCGTCCTTCCGCCACCGGTGCACTAGTTTCCGCCTAACCCGCAGAAGAATGAGGGCGGACGTATACTGCCACACCCGCCTTACAGCCGTGACCTCGTGCAATCGGACACCTGGCTGTTTCCCCATTGCGGAGGGGAACATCCGAAGGGCTGCGCGTCCGCCGCAGAGGTCACCACCAACGCGTTTCCTCGGTGGTGTCGTCAAAAGCTACTCTAGTGGCAGAAATGCATAGCCGCTGGTGGGGGTCTATATTGAAAAACGATGTGCCCGCGGAAAACGGAAGATTGCGGATATGTTTGAATGCGGCATCTTTCCATTCCACAGGCTATCAAAAGAAGACTACAGGGCGCACAACATACTGAACAGCCTAAGAACATCTGACAGCAAAAGATTGCGGGATGCGGGCGATCATTTTTTTTTTCCGCACAGGGACACAATTCAGTCGCCTGAAATTCTTTCAAGAATTTAAGTGGCGTGCGTGTGTTTTCCGGTGGTATACCAGGAGAGCTTGAACACGAGATAATGCTGCAATGTATTTTTTTGTGTGTGCAAGCACGCGAATCTTGTTTCTGATGACTGTAATGGTTGTCTATTATGATGCATGGAAGGTAAGAAGCGTACTCTATGTAACAAGTCGGAAACATGCTGCCATTTAGCCAGAAGGTATAGATAAATAACACCGCCTCAGTTGCGCGGTGTTAAATTTTGTTCGCTTATTTAGGGTAACAAGCGAGCGTACTGAATAAAAGTTGATTATAACATGTCAGGTAAATAATGGATTAATACTTACAAATATCCTTGAACGAGATAACCGCTTGACCTGTTAATCACACTTCAAAAGCGGCGCTCTCTGGGCCTTATATTAGTTTATAGCTTCAGTCGTTAAACCAATATCCTTGAGATCGCATGATCGTCACACACATAAAATGACGTGAACACATACCTAAGTAGCATGGCCCATTAAGATGGGTCACGTGGTCATGGGTCCTATTGATCATAGCATCACCTATCAACTGCCATTAGGTCTGGCCCGTCCGACGGGTTCCATGACCTCTTAAACATCTCTCACATATGGCCATGACCACCTTAAACGTATATGATCCTCTTGAAAGCTGTTGAGCCGGGCGTAACGTGGTGTGAAAGTCCCTCAAGCCGTTTTGTACAAACTGTTTGTGTCGAGTAGAACAAACATCATCTTTGTTCAGTTCAGCTCACGAGCTTAATTTGATTACTTATAGCTTGGAGGCGCGCGATTGCCGCTCTTGCTTGGCCTACCTTTTCTGCAGCCGACCTGATCCACGTCACGCCTATCATTCGTGTCGCTGAACGAATCAGGTCAACAGCTGCTCTCCGGTTGTCGTGAGGTGACAGCAGCAAAAAAAAAAAAATGGAGCAAAAGAGGACACTTCGAGGCCGCGGATTTCAAACAGGCCCCGCTTGTATCAAGCAAATTTTAGAGCAGGGCCGAATGTTCTCTGTCAGCCGCGGAGAATTTATACTTGGCTCATATGATCCTCAGCGTACTGCGATGTTTCATTAGGGGGATTCTCTCTTTTCAAGGGACGTCAGGAATAAAATTCGGCGAAAAGGGAGTATTTAAGGAGTTAATGGGAATTTTAAGGACCTAAATCGTCTCATTTTTTTTTTCAGAGTGGTGCAGTTTTCAAGCCGCTGCAGGGCAGCATGGGCCCGAAATAGGGGATTCTGGGTCTAATGGAAGGAATTTTAGTCACAGCATGAAACGCCACTGTGAGCGCATTATCCGACAGATATAAAGGGGCACTTTATTTGCCCTGCTTTAAAGTACTTAAAGTGCCATTTCAAGATAAAATCGGAAAGAGTTCTAGGCTTTGACTTGTGTTGAAGAGGTATTCAAGGAACCAATCAGCATTTGCAAATGAAGTTGCTCTTGTTTCTGGATCTCCCGTCGCGTCTGCCGTCAATCAGCGGAGACGCTCTGACGCTCCCAACAATTTATCGGAACAAAGATGTCATCTGCGCCCACCATTATTTGTTAACATGCTGCAGTGGTGTAAATTACCATCTGCATCCAGGTAACACCTACTGCAGAGCCTCCCTCATTATTCTAGTAGTCCTGTGCCTATGCTGGAGCGATAGAAAGGTGGCAGAGCAGCACCTTCTCTTATGATGGAGGCACCGGGTTCGAATCCCATTTGCACCAGAAATCGGTCAGTTCTCTATATAACGAGTGCAAGCGCCCCCGGACACAGTCTAAACACGAATACACCTATATGGGAGTAAAAAAGGGAGTAAGCAGTCCCCTATCCCAAAGGGAGTGTGCTATAAGACAACTTACTCTCTTTTTACTCCTTTCTGTTTAGAGTGCAGGTGCTCGGCCTTTTAAGGGGATTTAACGCTTGTAAAGGTTCACGTCTGGTCACTGATCAAGCGATTATATACGCGGCAGCGGCATCGTAGGTAAGCATCCGGCTCGTGCTTAGGAGCTGTTGGGTTCGAATCCCGGAAACACCGCTTTTCTAATCGGTACAAACCTGTCTCGGCCAACTCTTTAGGACGCTGTACTGGTGTACACATGCACGACCGCGAAACCCAGAGGACACCTAGGGCCAGGTGCTTTATATGTAGTAGCAGTAGTAAGTGGTTTTTTATTAAATTAATAGTAAAAAGGAAGGAAAAGATTTTTGCTAGCCCCGGCATCTGCCATCGACACTGAAGCACCTGAGCTGGGGCAGCGGAAATAAAGGATAGCAGGCAGAATGGAGAAATGAAATTAAAGAGGTGAGGGAACAGGAAGAGAGGATAAGGGGAGAAGTAATATGTACAAACTATTTACACAATAAGAAATGTGTCCAGGTTGTGCGCGTAATTAGATCATGTTCGAGGAATTTGAACACACGAGCACAGCACTGTGTTGACTACAACAGGAGTGGGGCGTCCAGTTATTAATCGTTCAAGCTAGAACTGCTTTATATCAGGATTTATTTAAAATAACGAAAGTGAATTTACGTTTAGTATGCATAGAAGCATGTCAATTTTTTTCGTTAACTCGCGACGAGCGGCCGATTGACAGATGTCGAGGGATCCGATTTTCCAACTGATCCTAGATCATTGTTCACCGGACCAGAGTGTAATGGCAGTGTTGCGCGCTATCAAATTCGATTCCAACGCACTCGCCTTCAAATAACTTATAAAAAGTGATATTTTTTTTTTACAAAACTCAGAAGAAAAACAAAGTTCAACACAACGAAAAATAGTGAACAGGTGGAAAGCTGCAAAAGGATTGCAGGGTGGTAAGCGGCATGTGAGGTGTAACGTTTCGAAGCAGCAGTGCAAGAATATTTGTCAAAGTTAAAATTTCTGAAATTATTAAAGCTATCTGCGGAAAAGTTCACGTGACAGAGGTTTCGCGTTGGATTCTAGGAAGCTCCACACGTCCGCATTTCGTCAACATGCGTGTGGGCAGAACTGACATCGTATACGCTCTTGCCTGCACTGACGAGAACCTCCTACGCCAAAGTGATCCTAAGGACCACTGGAGCGATTCCCGCTTCCCGAAGGCCGACGACGATGCCTAGCATCTGCTTCCACCACCTCTTATCGGGCACCGAAGGTCGGGTCCAAATTTGTACTGACGAAATTTTAGGAAGTTAAGTTTTTGTGGACTCCCTAATGCGCCTTGAAAGACGATGCTGGCCAATGATTGCGTGTTGTCTGCATGGTTCTCAACAACAAGATACTGCAGCATGCTAATGAGATCCATGTTTAATGAAACACGGAAAAATACAAGGATGAACCTGCGCTAGAATAAGTGAACACGTTTTATTCCCTAGAATTATGCATTCTAGGGAATACGTCAGTGATGAAGTATTTCCCTACACTCTAAATAGAAAGCAGTAAAAAGAGAATAAGCTGTCGTCTAACGCAGTCTCTTTTATAGAAAGAAGAGCGATAGAGGACAGCTTATTCCTTTTTTACTCTCTTGTATGCGTAATCGTGTTTAGTATGTAGGAATATTAGTAATCAGTGGCAAGCGCCCTAGCCGGAGTATTATTGCGTATTACATGCTTGCGATGTTTAGGCTAGAAATAAAGCCTCGAAAGAAAAATACTTAGTACTCGTCACGTGACTGGCTGGTTAGTTTTGAACCAGCCTGATGTGTACCGCTCGCTGTCGCGCACGCCTTTTGTGCTGTTTTCTAACACAGTACGTAAGAACTTCATTTAAGTACTAAGCCTCTACCGCGTGGGTCTCACTGCACTGCACTGCACCCGCCTATAGCAAACACGGGAGCAAAAACGCGCAATCGGCGTTGTAGCGGATACGAGTGTGTTTGCGCGCGAAATTTTAGTGCAGCATTGTTGACACCTCATGTCCTTTTCAAGAAGCGCGCTTTTGAATATTAATAAAAAAAACTTTCCTCATCAATCTGGTTAGCTGTTAACCATCGTTCTAGGTATCAGTATATCAGAATTACATACTTTTGACAACTTGAACCACACTACCGACAAAATAACTGGCCTCCGCGTAGGCCCCATTTAGTTATGTGCAGCGGACAACGCAAGTCCCATTGCTGACTCTTTGCATGAAGCTGCACGCCTCAGGATGGACAATGCGCATCACGAATGTAGACTGGCGCAGTGATTGCAGAGTTGAGGTTGAGCAAAAACGCGTGCTCTTTGGTTGCCGCCAACACGTACAGTGTTCGCCATGTCGTGCACTTGCCATGTGCTTACTGAGTAGCCATCAACATGGTGTCGAGAAAGGCGCGATTTTGCAAACCTCGTGACCTGAATTCAAATCTGTTCTTTTGAGAAGTACCCACGGAAAACACATTCTACAACGAAGGGACACGAACAAAGGCAGGAAGGTTCCAGCGGAACGCCCCGAGTGACGAAATCACCGAACGGGAGTAAGGTACAGTATGCGCCAAGTTTTGCGGCCAAAAGCAGTCAAACGCTCCAGACCTCGAGCAGCAGAGGACGCACTTATGTTTGCCATAACATACCCAACAATTCTGGACAAAAACATTTTCGAGCAGGAAACCGTTTATGAAGGCAATTTTTTTTTAAATATAATGCAAGATTTCACTATAACAATCAATATATCTGCATGTCACCCGACGGCAGTCTAGGATTTTTTTTTGCTATTAACGTTCTTACTATCGTCAAAAGCGTTCCTCATTGGTTTTCTACGGCAATCTTAACTGTTCGAGGCGATCGACGGAAACACTTTAAGAAATATTATGCTATATACAGAATCATGGACTGTTACCTTCAATATTTCCATAATAGTGTCTTACAATTTTACAATTTTCAAAATTTTTATACGTGCATGCCTAACTTTGGTTCTATCAGGCGTATAATAATTTTTAGGCCGCTTTGGAGCTGCATTTTTGTGCTACAGCTTGATTGCATAACGAGAAGAGGAGTAACCGGCTTTGGATCAGTATGCCAATCTTTCCTGAACGCGCATTTGAAATATTTAAGGAGCGGACCCGTCCGGGTTACGAAAGGAAAATATGAAGTCGTGAGAGAGCGTTTCAATGCTTTGACAGGCCCATCATTCTTTGAATGCCTGTCTCCTTTTTTCTTCGCGAATGTAGCCTCCTGCCTTTTAGATTCAATTTCTGGCCGTAAATTTTGAATTAAATTTATTTTCAGAAGCCTTTCCGGTAAAGCTTCAGGAAGAAGGCTGCTTCTGAAATCTCGACTGCGCCTGGAGATTTTAATCTTAGCGGGAAAAAACACTCCGTAAGAACTGACAGGCCTGTCCTGGCAGCTATACGGGAAAAGAACGCTGTACAATGTGTACTAGAAAGTTAGCGGTCGTGCATGCTTGTCGATGAAACTGAATGGGATTGAGAAAAGCAAATCAAATTATTACGTCGATTTCGGTTTTCGTAATACGTCGAATGAAGGTACGTAACACGCCATTCAAGAAAAGAAGAACAAAAACATAGAAAAGAGTGCTCGCTATTCACGAGCGTATTTTCCTCCACACATTTTAGCGTAAACTCGACGATCGATTCAGCGATCAACGATTTTTTATGACTCCCCTCTCTCTGACGATGTTTCAGTAGAGTAGAACAAAAAAAATAACACACTGACACCACAAGCGCCACCTACAATCCTCGACCTCAAACGTTTCCCACATTTGAAAGTACTGCAACGCTGGCGCTTACTGGTGAAGCGCCTAAGGGGAGGCATCATCTCGCGACTTCGTGCTAATAAGCCAGTCACAAAGACAGCAAAAAGAAATATGAGGAATCAATGTGAGAAAAGATGCACTTCAGCAAGATAAGACCACACTGGAGAGCCTGCTTCTTTATACACTCAGGAAACGGCTGCCAGCGCTCATCACTTAGGACACCGTAACGCAGGCGATGCAACGGACTCTGGCACAGGAACAGGGGAAAAGGAACCGTTCCTACAATAAACCTGGATACGGACGCGCGCTCTTCAGTACCGACGCCTCATACAATAGAGCGACAAGGTTTCGGCAGCCAGGGGTAGGACTACACATCAAGATATAGCGAAACGATGCCATAGCTCAGCACTCTCCAAAGCAAGCGAGCGACTGAGTTGGAGACTAGGCAGGACATCTGTGTGTATCGGCGAACGAAACTAGTATATAGTCCGGCCATTCAGCAGCGAATAATATTGCCGGATATTGAATGTGTGAAGGAAATCATTGCACACAAGAAAAAGAAAAGTGGGGTGATATGTGCAGAACCACACAATTTAATATACAACGGTTTTTTTTAAGCGTGATTTTGGAAGGTGTGACTGTTTTATTGAGCGACTTCTTTTTAAACAGCGCTAGCTGATAAAGCTTACTTGAGAATGCGATACCTGTGATTATATGACAAGAACAACCGGTTTCCCGTTCTCATTCACTTTTTTTTGTTGAATGTCGCACGACAACAGAACAGCACACAACCGCAGAAGACAGTTCAACACAGACATTTCCCAGTTCGACCGCGGTGATTTCAATTCATTCACGAAAGTGTCAGAAACCGGTTCATGCCGAGTTCCCAACAAATCAAATGCGGGATCATGCAGTTGATAAAGATAATGAATGAACACAACGCAAAATATCCAACGACTGTGGAAGCGTTTCGGTCGCAGCATACTAGTTAGTTAACCAGGGCACATTTCCGTCGATAATTCGCTGTTCCGTTTCCGGTTTCTCACCGAGCTAATAAAGCAGAAGCGCCTCAGTCGCGTCGCGCAAATTAAGACGGCTTCGAACCTAAAACCTCGCCGTCGTTCCTACAGCAGTCGGCAGCGGGATCCGAACGCGCATCGATGGACGGGAAGCCTTTCGAGTTCCGACCGATCGACGCAGGCCAGCGCAGTTTCGCGAAGCGAGCTCTGTCTTGAAGAAAGCGCCCTCCAACACCACCGCCGTTCGGCAGGTTTCGTCCTCACTTTCAGTTAGGCCTTCGCAGTATTTTCCAAAGATTAAAAAAAAAGATATATAAAGTCGCATTGCGCATGAAGTTAGACAGCACGGATGTCGGTCGCGGTCTTTTTTCTAAACACTGAGGCGGTGGCTAAACCTCTGCAGGAGTCGGCGACACGGCTATAGTCCCGGGGGTGGAGGCTGCGGGCTCGAACACAAGGCTTTCCATCGCTGTTGACTCCAACTATTCGCTGCTAATCGGTTTCGGTAGCAAAGCTTTAGATCTAAAGTAGTGCCGAAGCGGCGTGGAATCCGGGTTTCGTGTACGGCGAGGCAGCACACGAAACCTACTCTCTCCTTCGACTCGGAGACGGCGCTGATGTGATACACACACGAGAGCCGCGCGCGCGCTATCTGCGTCGGCGTTTCTCCGTCCACGCTGCTTGCTTACTGAGTTTCTCGCAGACGGCACCGCCGAAAGGGAGCGAAAAATGCGTAACTCGACGTAACTAAACGAACGCCGGTTCGAGGAACACCGACCGAGTGTAAGCCGTAGTAGCAGTAGTAGGCGCTGCCACAGATACGAGACGAAACGACGGCAGAGCGGCTGTGCGTGCGTGCGTGCGTGAAGAGAGAGTGCGCGCGGCGGCGTCGCAGCGCCAGCCACGGAGTCGGCGGCGCGACCGCGAGTCGTCGCCGAGCTCGAACCTCCCGAGCGCAGGGCTGGGGAACGAGAAAAGCGCAACACTGGGCTCGCGATCTCGGCGCTCGCGCCCACGGCGCAGCGCTCGCGGGCCCCCGAGTCCCGGGCCGCGGGTTTCCCCGGGCCGCCGGCGACGGTAAAACTCACCTCTGGCCCCGGCGGCGAGCCCAAGTCAGGGCGGTCCTGGCTCGGAGCGCAGGCGGTCGGACGCCATCGCTGGCACGGGTCCCCCCCGCTCCTCACCCTGACAGCTCGGTCGCCATGGCAACGGCCGGCGCGCGCGAGGGAGCACACAAAAACTGCGCCGGCCCACCCAGTTCCTTCTCGCAAGCTCACGCGAGAACAGCTGTCGCCGCCGAGCGCGGCGCTGGCGGCGACGCCGATGACGCTAGCGGCGCTAGCGCCGCCGTGGAGTTCTTCGGGGCCCATCGTTCCTCTCCCGTTTTTTTAGCGACCCTTGTACGTTTTCTCCGTTTTCTTACATCAGCGTAAGAGGGCGTTGATCGGAACGCCAGACCCAGGGTTGCCCGATGAAGCTGCGGCACCCGTCAGTGAAGCCCGGGGTCTGTTCTGCGAGTCGTCTTCCCGTGTGCGTGGCTGTGTTCTTCCGGATTTCCAGGGAAATATTGCAAGTTGAGCGTGGAATACTGGCGTGAAACCACTCCCGCGAGTGATGCGAAGTCCTCGTCGAGCACCCTTGAGGTGATCTTTGCGTATCGTAACCACCAAGTGGAACATAAGGCTCGAACCACCAAAACGTGCGGCCAGCAAACGCAAGAGCGCGGTTGAAGTGCGCTTGGTGCCAACGCGTAGTGGAGTGAGTGAGAGGTGCCAGCCCCCGGACCATGTCTGAAATGCGAATTTTTGTTTTTATATTGCCTCGTTGTTTCCTGAATTGCCATACTTCCTCTTTGATGCAATACAATGTTGACTTTGTCCGTAGTAACACACAGGCACGCTGCAGCATTATTTGAGTTCACAGTTTAGCCGAGACAGGTTCCGGCAAGAAATTAACGTCACGAACATCTGCAACTAACATGCCGTAGTACTGCCTAGCAAAATTCCTGTTGTTTTTTTTGTTGCAAGGATTGAAAGCATTTATTTAGCCGTGTCACTTCTTCGTGCCGTCATAACAAGCCTTCTACCTTTCGTTTTCTGATTAGCTTTAGTTACACACTCATCGATACTATAGTTAGACTAAAGACACGACGATGAAAAATCGGCGCTGAAAGGAGACATAGTGAAGAGGGCGACACAGGACTGCCGTGAAATCTGAGTGTTGTTTGTCGGCCGTTTCTAGCAACCCGCTTCAATTTAAAACTTCAAACAACGCTAAAAATTAGCGGCACGTTAATGTGCGCTGAGCTTTTCCGCTTTTTTTCTGTTCGTTTCATAGTTTTGTCCCTTATAATACATATCACGTACACAGCCTGTCCTTTTGAAACCAGTTTCAAAGCAGAAGTTAGTCCATAATAAACCTCTCCAAGGATGGCGGCTCGCACGCTGGCAAGCAAAGGTTACACCCCAAGAACCTGGAAACCAGACTCAAGTTACAGCCTTTCTGCTCGCTTGACCATGAGCTGAAGAGAAATGGAAACATCTGGCACTGACAACATCTTATAGATTCTAGACAATATCGCGTATTTAATGAAATTAACTTTAAAAAAGTCTTTCCAAAACATTCTTTCAATTCATTGTAAAAAAAAAAAGGTCCTCCGCATTTATTGCAAAAACATCCTTCCAGAGAATCCTGTAAAGGGTGCACCTTGTTCAACCACCGCGTACTGCAGTGAAGCAAACGACAGCGCCACGTAGAAGAGAATCACTCGAAAGCAAAATGAAGCAACACGCACCAGGAAAGTGACAATGCATTATCGAATCCCGGCGCGCTGTGTCGCTTCGAGAAGCTCTCCCGTTAAAAGAAGGCACTGTGTACTCGGTATGAGTCATGTTTAGAACATCTCAGCGAACGGCAGTCGCAAAAACAAACAACCAAGACAGTGGGCGGGTGAGCCGACGCGCTGAAAACCCACCCACCGCAGCCGCTGACGTGATCAAAACACAGCGCGAAGAAGGGTCATTTTACGTGTCGTCAGACAGAATGGAAACGCGGCACTTGTCATTGTGACGTCGGCGCAGCTGCGGCGCTTGTCAACTGCAATGCAACCGAGCGGGCGCCGTCTGCGCTCGCCCATACGGCAGGAGGGAGGTGCTCATTTCAGACAGCGCTACTAGATGGCAGCACAAGTCAGCACCGCTAGCAGGAAACTGAATGCGGACACGCGGCGTGGAATATACATTTCCGCGTGACGCTTTCTCTAGCTGACGCGAAACAGCTGGGTGCACAAAGTTCACTTCCAGCTGTCCAGTGGAATAAGAATATGCGATAAAAGAAAAAAAACAAATAGAAACGAAAAACAGTGAACAAGCAAAATTTCACTTTATACGTTGAAACTAGCTTGAATTGCGAATTAAAAAAGCAGCAAAATATCGATGAAAGCCTCGTAACGCAGCCATTGATTTGAATAATCGTAGCTAAGCTATGTCGTAATGTAGGCATCGTACTACTTAAGGCTGTGGCATTGGCCGACAGTACACCGTTCGGATGCTTGCGAAGGCCGTTGTGGATTCTGTTTCCATTAAACTTACCACAGTTCTAGTTTTCACCAGGCTCCATCATTCTAACGGAATAAACAGCGTTTTGAAAGTACTAATTTTTTTTTCTCTCGCCTGCACATTCCGCTTGCTGATTCTGCTGAACAGCCTTTGAGGAGATAGATGCATGAAATTCTTCACCGAATAAATCACATCGGCAAGCTGAAAGTAACAGAAAAGACGTACTTGAGAAAAAAAAAATATTCCCAAGCACAAAATACATGCGCCGTTAACCGCCATTTCCGGGGAAGCAACACCAATATCAAAATAACTGCTGTTAAAAGTTTTTTGAGAGGTCGCTGTGTGGCGTGAACATGTTCAAGGAACTGACCAACGGGAAAGAAGTCGACAAAGAAAGGAACGGCGCAACGCCCACGTGAAGCCCGTATTGATGTCTCGAGGTCTGAAAGGCTCGAAGTAGAAACACTCGTGACGTCACAGGCGAGAAGGGAGCCTATTTGTAACTATGTGTTCGTGTCTACAGCGATGGTAGACAAAAATGGCGAGCGTCTGGCACGATCTTTCGCGTTGGATCAATGAACGAAGGGCATCCACCTCGGCGTAAAGGTACCGGAGACAATTTGGACGGATGTGCAGGAGCACCTCGAGGGAGAACTCCGTCTTGGAACATGTGGCAAAACGTGGAGGCTGGCGGCACCAGGTTGCATGCATGCTTTTACGTACAGTCGTGAGTAGTATAAGAGGGAACGAACTATTTGCACAGAACTGCGACTTTTTTGGTTTCTTATGCATTAACTTTGAGAATGACTTTTGATATTATACGCTAAGAGCAAAAATAGTTCCAGAACAGAAAAAAAAATGTGCTTGTCGCATATATTTATAGAGTAATGGACGAATTAATGCTACCGCAGCGGTGGCCTAGTGGTTTTAGCATCCGCCTCGCATGCGGGAGGTGCTGGGTTCGATCCCCAGTGCCGCCGGGTACCCACTGGTGATACAATGGGTACAAGCCTGGTGCTCTGTTTCGTAGGGTGAAATGCTTGGCAAATGGGTCTTTGATCCCACCTTATGAAATGAAAACTACATTGTACCATGGCGCTCTTTGGTCAAAGCTGCCCTTGCGCCATAAGACTTCATCCATCATCTTCATCATGAATTAATGATCAGACCTTGTTTCTTTTTATATTGCTCACGACTGTACTTCATCATTGTAAGGTTCCTATGCGGGTGAACTTTCGCGGCGCGTGCTGATCTAAGCATTTTAAATATCAAAAATAAAAATAAAAAGACATATGTAACTTTTTCCCAGCGTGCAAAGTTCACGTCAACTAACCTCGTGCACTTACCGGCGGCATGACTGTCTTACGTCATTGAGGTTGCATAGTACACTCGCAATAAATGCTACCTCACTCAATCGTTACGATGCCTAACGTGTCAAGATGCATGAACTTCAGCTTGCGGGTACCGCTAACTTGCTCTTGAAGTCGAAAACTTTGTAAAAGTGCAGAAAAAAATTTGATGGGCACTTAAGCTCCGCCTTTAAGGGTATGTCACGATCGATACCGTTAAGGGTCCCGTCAGCTACTCCACCTGATCTCAATGATTTATTACCCTACCACCTGCTGTACTAATACTACCAGATAATATGACACATCAATGTCACGTGACACAAGCACGATGTCCTTCGCGTACACTCACACTTCACCGACATGCGCTTTGCTACTGCCTTATTTAGTGCCTCTCTAATCACACAAATATTCATTAGCATACAGCCGTAAGCCACCACATTATGTGAACGATCATTCGACATGCATATAAAACCCCGCTTTAACCAAGCCGTATGAACGTGCCTGCGTGACCAAGGAGTGGCGTGTATGACTTGCAATCCAAGGGTGAGGGATTCAATCAGTAGTAGTAGTAGGAGGTTTATTAAAATAATAATAAAAAGGAAGAAGATTTTCGCTAGCCCCGGCGTCTGTCATCGACACTGAAGCACCTGAGCTGGGGCAGCGGAAATAAATGATAGCAGACTCCGGAATCATTTCGACCACCTGGGGATCTTTAACGTGTGCTGTGCGACGTCAGTGCGCGTTAAAGATCCCCAGGTGGTCGAAATTATTCTGGAGCCCTCCACTACGGCACCTCCTTCCTTTCTTCTTCCACACCCTCCTTTATCCCTTCCCTTACGGCGCGGTCCAGGTGTCGGCCGATATGTCAGACAGATACTGCGTCATTTCGTTTCCCCAAAAAACAATTTTCATTTTTTTCCCAACTCGCCGCGGTGGCACAGTGGTTAGGGCGCTTGACTACTGATCCGGAGTTCCCGGGTTCGAAACCGACCGCGGCGGCTGCGTTCTTATGGAGGCAAAACGCTAAGGCGCCGGTGTGCTGTTCGATGCCAGTGCACGTTAAAGATCCCAAGGTGGTCGAAGTTATTCCGGTGCCCTTCACTACAGCCCCTTTTTGTTCCTTTCTTCTTTCACTTCCTCTTTTATCCCTTCCCTTACGGCGCGGTTCAGGTGTCCAACGATATATGAGACAGATACTGCGCGATTTCCTTTCCCCAAAAACCAATTTAAAAAATTTCCCATCAAAATGCAGCCGCCGCGGTCGGATTGAACCCGGGTACACAGGCTCATATACGAGCACCTTAAACACTGAGCCACCGTGGCGGGCGAAAATGAAAATCCGTTTCTAAGGAAAGGAAATGGCGCAGTATCTGTCTCACATCTCGGCGGACACCTGAACCGCACCATAAGGTAAGGGATAAAAGAGGAAGTGAAAGAAGAAAGGAACAAAGAGGTGCTGTGGTGAAGGGCACCGGAATAATTTGGACCACCTGGGGATCGTTAACATTGCACAGCACACGGGTGCCTTTGCGTTTCGCCTCCATCGAAACGCGGCCGCCGCGGTCGGGTTCGAACCCGGGAACTCCGGATCAGTAGCCGAGCGCCGTAACCGATTGAGCCAGCCCAGCGGGTTATACTCGCTAATTCGAATTGAAATTTGAGCGCAGCTTGATTTTGCAATATATTGAGACAACAATCTGGAACGACGCTTGAGCTACCCTCAAGAGCACAATGCGAAGTATTGCCGCTTTGTCGGCGGCCGCGTTTCGATGGAGGCGAGAGAGCGAACCTGGTTAGAGAGCGAAAGCTGGGGTGTACCGGGCAAGAGAGAGAGAGAGAGAACTTTATTAGCCGCTTGAGGATTGTGAGTTACAGCAGGTGGGCGAGTGTGGCCCCCAGGTGGGGGCGACGTCTTGAGCCCTCGAGACGAGTGCGAGTTGTGGCTTCTTGTCTGGTCTTGCAAGAAGTTGGATTCAACCCTCCGCGGAGGGAGCTGACAGTAAAGTTTGTGGGGACGGGTTACCCTCGCATCCCCAGAGGATGTGTGCCTGAGTGGAAAACACTCCGTGGTCGCAATTAGAACAGACGGGGTCATATTCCCCGTCAGTGATGAGGTATAGTATAGAATGGCTGAGAATGGAATTGGTCTGCAGTCTGCGAAGCATGGTGGCTTGCGCTCTGTCGAGGTCGGGGTGGGGAGGCGGGTACACGCGTCTTGTCTCCTTGCAGAAGTTGGTGATTTCCGCATAGGACAGGGGGTCCTCGGCGAGAGCATCCGGGTTCGAGGGGCCGGCTGCCCGGTTGGTTAGGCCTCGGGCAAAACGGTCGACCCCTTATTTTCCAGAGTTCCCCGCGTGCGCAGGTACCCGCACTAAGCTTACAATGCGGTCGAGAGAACAGCCTAGGAAGATGTGTGCGGCAGGTAGACAAATTGAGTTCGCCGAGAAATTTTGAATTGCTCATTTATAGTCACTAAGAATCGTGCGTGTGCAGGGATCTGCGATGGCCAGAGCGATCGCGAAATAATTTCTACCACCTGGGGATCTTTAACGTGCACTGACATCGCACAGCACACGGGCGCCTTAGCGTTTTTCCTCCATAAAAACGCAGCCGCCGCGGTCGGGTTCGAACCCGGGAACTCCGGATCAGTAGCTGAGGGCGAGGGGCTGCTTGTTCTGCTATCGGCAACACTTCTTTCCCGCATAATCGTAAAAGTGCAGGGTACTTTTTTTCCTCTTTCGTTTCCGCGGCCATGTACCCACACGTCGAGCAAGAATGCCACGCTGTATGTCCCGTTGGGTTTGTCGACGCATGAGTTCTGTTGAGACTATATCGTGCACCGAACGCATGGGTAAGACGTGCATCTTTTTGAGGCCACCAAGAGGTCATGCTTCATTTCCACGTCCTCTCTTTGGGGCGACAACGAATCGCCGGTTACGAAGTGTCGCCAGTTCGCGGACCGTCACGATGGCTGAAAGAGGCGGTCTCAAAAACGCTGAGGAGGGAAGAAAAAAAGACAAAATGAGGAGAGCTAGAGAGAGGGCAAGGATGGGGGCGAGCGGGAAAGAGAAGGAATAAACGAACCGACGGGGAAGTCCGACCCATTCGAACTAAGCCCAAGGGTTAAAGCTGCGAGGACGGCGTATAGTTGCGGAAAGCAGGGCGGGAGGTGTGGCTCGGGGACCGACTTGACAGGTATCGTTCAGCAGGTGGCTTATATTCACCGCGTCCGCCACCGGGACGGTCGATAACGCGGCCAGTGGACCGCGCGGGGCTTCTCATCACTTCCTCTCCCTCCCCAACCCTCCTTCCTCCCCAAAAAGGGGGAGATGGGCGGCGGCGGTTAAGCGCCAATCGCCACGGCGCGGCGGCTCTCCGGGATCGGCCGACCGTGTCGGCGGATCACGCGGTCCTTTCGCCGCCAGTGGTCCTGCTAAACGAGCACCCGTATCGTCTCCGCCCCTCCCCCTTTTTCAATCACCCCTGCGTCCTTCCTCGTCGGGCCCGTGGTGCCATCTAGCGATTGGTAGACCGGACGTGCGCCGCTCGATGTGTCGCCATACTCTGTCGGCAGGAAATGCGATTCCGGAAGTGGTTCAGTTTCTTACGAAGTAAGAAAAGATCTCTTTGAAAGGAAGAAGAGCATTGAGAAATGTGATTGTTTTTCAACGAGGGACGCGTTATAAGGCTCGCACTCTCAATCTTCGCGGAAAATTTCGCATCCGCACTGAAGGAATATGACCTCGATAAAAGTGAAAACCACCCAAGCGTGCATTCGGGTATGCAAGCGTACACTGCATACACAAGGAAAAAATCGGTGAATGATAATAATAATTGGTTTTGGGGGAAAGGAATCGGCGCAGTATCTCTCACATGTATCGTTGGACACCTGAATCGCGCCGTAATAGAAGGGATAAAGGAGGGAGTGAAAGAAGAAAGGAAGGAAGAGGTGCCGTAGTGGAGGGCTCCGGAATAATTTCGACCGCCTGGGGATCTTTAACGTGCACTGACATCGCACAGCACACGGGCGCCTTAGCGTTTTGCCTCCACAAAAACGCAGCCACCGCGGTCGGGTTCGAACCCGGGTACTCCGGATCAGTAGCCGAAAATCGGTGCAAGATTCATAACAGTGATATATTTGGCGGTGTAACAGAGTACAACGAAGCATTTATAAAAGCCGTTGCTTCGTAATAGCGTTAGCATTCAAAGGCGCTCTCTGCACCCTTGAAGGCGGTGCAGGCATTAAGGCACCGTGTATGGACGCTGTCTTCGTGGTGCCAAGGAGTTGCTTTTTTTCTCATTGTTTTGTCAGCCCTGCTAGTCTTGAAAACAGCGCATGTCCAAAAGAAGGGCAACATAAAAGCCAGTGGCAGCCAGCGGAGCCATAATGAACAACAGTAATGGGATCCCATGATAGTGGGCGTGCTTTCTCGAGGATTCTCGCTCGCGAGACTACTGCGAAGGCTTGAACCATGGTGCACAAGTTTGAGTGATGCAGAGACTGGACAGAACACCAGCGATACCCACCTCCTTTCCACCTGCTTCGCATCTTCTCCATAAGCATTTCGGACGCTGTTTACAATGAAAGCCGGCACGCTGCCCATGGTATCGCGGCGATGTCATATGGGAAACCAAACGTCACGTGGTTGCCAGCGTCACCATCAACTGGGACGTCACTGGCCCACGGCTACTGTGGACCCGAGAGAACAATTTTACGCATATAAATATGTGTGAAGCACCTGAAAAGATGTTCGCAAAGGTGATCTCTAAAAGCGCTCTCTAAGGATACGAAAAGAGCCCTTTGAGAGAGCGCTTTAGAGCGCACCTCTGAAGGTGGCTCGCGCGTCACCATTCATAGAACGTGATTAAAAGTGTATAATAGACCTAACACTTGTTTTCACCAGTCAAATTAGCTCCAGGATGCCATGGGTAGACGTCGTACAGTTCACAGCCCGCCGACGGAGAAACGCGATCATAAGCGGCAATGTGTCCGTTGACTTTGCAGAACAAAAAAAAAAGATCCATAAGGCATTCGGGGAAATCATAAAGTGCATGACATAACAGAATTATAATTGAATTAAGAGGCTTGCCATGTAATCCAGCTATCATGCACTGAGCTCTACGCTAGTTCCAGATTTTAAAAGAGGTTTATCATAGCTCTTATGTATTTTCGTAAAATCCCCTGCCACTGCTGGACCAGGTGGGTCCACTGCTCGTGCGAAGCCGGCAGTCCGCTATACGTCCACACTAGTATACTTTTCCATTATGCTAAAACTCTCTAATGTTGAGTTTTAGCATCGTCACGGCAGCCGCCAAAGCGCATGCGTGTTTCCAGTTGCAGTTCGATATTTGAATTAAATCCCCTGGCACGATATTTTAATCCAATACTCGCGCCTCGCGACCCTATATATGACCCGTAAGGACCATTCAAACTTCACAAGAGTTCGCCAGAAGAAACAGCATACTCACCGATCTGCACCATCCTGGAGCCGATGTGGGCCTACCGCCAGGGGTGTCGTCGTCCAGGATAGCGCTGCAAGCCTTGTCACGGTTGTAGCTCGTGCAGTTGCGCGGCAGCACACCCAGGAAGGGCCGTGGTCGCAGGCGATGCTCGCAGGCCAACATGGCTGCCACGTCGGTGACCAGTCTGAAAGCACCACACACAAAGGCACCGCTCGAGCGACGCAGGGACAGTCGCCGCAACCCTGGCCTCTCCCCCGAAGCCGACCCCTGAGCCGCAGCCGAGAGACCCGCACTGAGAACCGAGTGCACGGGTCGGCGGCAAGACAGGGTCCTCTGGCACTCCCTCTCGCCTTGGACTTCGCGTCGCGACCCAGATTCTCCAGGCTTTGCTGCCGGTGGGTTCTGCTCGGAATGAGATCTTGCGTCCTCAGCCGGTTGAGATGTTTCCTCTTCAGCACCACTTGAACTACAACGGGACGACGTTCTTGAAAGTTTGCGGGACCGCTTCTTCCGCCGTCGATGCGCCAGGGACGTTCGATCCGCGGCGGCTGGACCCGCGACCGCACAGTGTGAACTTCCTCCTACTGTACCACCAGTCGCTCCAGGCTCCTCGAGTCCAACGGTCGCTGAATGTGCTCTAGATCGTCGCCTTACCTCCTGACACTCACTCGCCCTTTCCTGTGTAGGCGCAGTCGCTCTTGGCTGCTGCCCTGTTTTTTGTTCTAGGTTGACGTCTTCTGTGGCGTCGGGTGCATCGAGCGCTTTTAGACTTAGGCGCTTCGAACCACGGCGACACTGCGATTTCCGGCGTTGCTTCTTCTGCCCTTTACAGGGCACCTTGTTGAGTGGACAAGCAGGGGAGAGTGGATGCGATGTCGAGTCGCGCAGTTTGTCGCCGTGGTGTCCAAAGTCTCTGGTATGCTGAATAGGCTCCAGGGTAAGACACGACGACAAACGACTACAGGACTGAGATCTAAGAGTTTTCTAGGCAGTAACGCCCTATTCTTGGGCTTTTTCTCGTTCTTACTGAGGTTTTCTTACATGTACAACCGTTAATGTGTGGAGTTTGTTCAGAAAAGCACGTTAACGGCTCAGAAGAAAAGAGCTCGAGCCATCGGAGCAGCTTAGCTGTCGTCAGACAAGCACAGAACGGAATTTTGGTCCTCCCTAAACGATAACGTTCTTATGCGACGGCTAACAATACTGCAGTACACGCCACAAACTTACTGCAATGCGCGAAGCTCAAGGATGCACTAAAGTTGTGTAAATATAAGTTCACAGTCGCCTTTTTATGAAGGGGCACTTGCTTGAGGCGCGAGTTCCCAGGCAAAACTAGCGGCTAAAGGAAAAAGTTTAAAACACCTAACTAACCCAACAAAGTTTCACGAGGTTCACGCCAAAGAATGCGTTTAAAGGTAGCCATTCGCTGCCAGCTTTCTGGTGTTGACCTTGGGTTTCAAAAGTGAAAACTAGCCTTACAGACATGTGTCAGGAAAACTGATCTGCCAGCATCATCTCCACGCAGGCACCTATTTTAAAGAACGTGTAACAGATGGCAGCAGAAGTAAGAATTCTACGCACCAAAAGCAGTCTAGGGAAAATAATCAATGCGTACTTCGAGGAAGATTGTGAACGTGTTTCTAACGTTAAACCTGCCTCACATTTGTTGTTCTGGTAACTGAACAGCCCATAACGTTAAACGTAGTCACGACATAGAGATCCTCGAAACCAAAAGCAATATGCTATTAAAAATGAGCAACCATTACAGCAGATCCAAACGAATGTCTCTTCAGGAGACCAATATATCAATATAAGACTCGAAGGCCTAGCGAACAAAGCGATAAAAGCTAGGTTCCATAAAGAACTGTAGTACGGCCATCGAACGGCTTGTTTTCCACACAGGCTTGATTGAGTCTTTCAACACGGTCCCCTTGGAGCCGGCAGAGTTCATACACCGAAGGAAAGTATAGAAACTCCCTCACGTGCAAAGTCGTGGCAGATGCTGTCCCCAGATATCACATGACACACATTCGGCACATGGGATGCTTTCCTGGCAAGCGATGCCAATTGCGAGACGCCGAAGAGGAGCTCGCGCCGGAGGTGCCCGAGTCGAAGGCCTCGCCATACCAGGAACGCGCCACCAGAGGACCTCCGCACGCGCAAGTCGTATCTTCCGAGGAAGGCGTCCCGGAGGAAACGGAAACCATTGCCGCCAACGACGGTGCCGACGACCAGCTCCCTCGCGCAAGGCAGATAAACTGCTGCGTGACGTCATTGGAGAGGATATATACGCCCCGCGCACGGAACGGATGTGCTCCGTCCTTCCCTCTTTGCCCCAGATGGCTGCGAGCGCTCGTGTGTCGAGTTTCATAACAACCCACGGCAAGGGTCAACTCCGCGCGATATAGGGTTATGCCCCCTCAGCGAAGCCCAGTCCTTCCGATTACTTCCTACACGTATCGCGTCGCGACTTCTGTCCCTCGCTGATATCTGCAAACGACCGCGGAGCATATGCTTCGCTCTGCGGAAGCTGATAACGAGCAAATTAGGGGTGCCGGCAGAAAGTGCAAGTTCACTTGCAAGTTTCAGCTGCTCGATGTATATATCTTCGAAAACTCTTCCGCTTCCTTTCATAAATTAGTGAGCAGTAGGTTATCCCTGGAGTGCTCTACTTGGGCTCAGAAAGCCTCATCGATAGGGTCCTGGACCTGGTCTCTACTACAGGGCTTGCTGCCGATCTGAATTCAGTACGATGGGGACAATGGCTTCGGCGCTGAAGGCAAACGTACTAAAGAGGACAGCTTTGAGAAAGAAGTAGAGGGGGAGAAGTCCAGCTTGCTTGGACATCTCTTTTAATTGTGAGGCAACTGTGGAAATACTGCTGTGAACATATACTTATGAGAATCGCCTAACCTTCCATTGCATAGCTTACTCTTGCTTTCAAAGTTTGTCCTCCGCTCGCACTGTGCACATAGTAAAGACTGGTATAGAAAAAAAATGGGGGGGGGGGGGGGGGGTCTTCGACAATAGTAGTGAGGTAACTGGGAAATATTGTAAAATATACTGTTATGAGCATATTAATAGGAATGGTCTAATCTTCTGTTGCGTAGCAAAGTCTAGGTTTTAAAGTTAAATTTGTTCTGCACTTTCGTCGACTAGTTAAGATTACCTAAAAGCCAAACGTGGTTCCGAGAAGGGTTCTGCGAATATACTTATTGATATGCTGCATCCTTACGATTGATTGATTGATTGATTGATTGATTGATTGATTGATTGATTGAATGATTGATTGATTGACTGACTGACTGACTGACTGACTGGTTGATTGATTGAAAACTTTATTGAATACATGGAAATTCTGGGATTCGTGGGTGTTCCGATATGCGAAAAAAAATGCGCTCATAAACAACTCCCCGCTGAACAAAAGATGTGCTTGTCCAAAATTTATGGGGGAACCCAAAATAAATTATGCATAATTGCAGAGTAAAATGCTGTGAAAGCACCGATGCGCTCCACAATTGCTTCAAATCCTTACTGCATGATTACATTCCATGGGGGTTTTCAATGGAGCTTTAGCTACTGCTTTGTAAATGTTCGCTAGGCTTCACTGTGGCAGTCTGCTGAGAGTGACAAAAGATTTTGTCAACAGGTTGCGTAACCGTACGCATTCCTAAAAACCACTTCACGTTGCAAAGTTTTTTTTTACATATCGCGCCGGAATCAACATTAAAAGGGTTAAGACACAAAGCTTTTAGGCGTTCTTTTTCTTTTTTGCCTTAAAAGGGGCCTGCGGGCCTAGCGATAATAAAAATGAGCTCAAAACACCAGTGCGCGACGTTAATAATTACTTACAAACGATTTTGCACCAGCGGTTTCGTGTCCCGGTCGGTGCCAGCGCTGAAGTGCACCTTGACGTCACGGTCGAGTGGCCAATCTGAACTACCACATTCGTGATGATGTCGGCGTCGCCGGCAAGCACTGGTTGTTCCCGTGGACAACCACTCGTTTTGGTGACGTCATAATAATTAACGAAAGTACACCCTGACGTCACTCAAGGCGCGTGGAAATGTCGCGAGGCCCCTCGGAAAACATTCAAAACCATATTAAATTATGTTCCACTGCATGCGTGCGACTGAAACTTGCTAGAAGGCATCTCCTTACGCGCATGAAGCACATTTGTTTGCTTTCTAAATTTTGCATCTGTGCCTTTTTTAAAAAAAACAGCTGTTTATTAGATCGAATATAGTTGAGTTGAGGTGTTGAATGTTACAGGTGGGGTTAGCCTTGCTTTATCTGCCGGCAATTGCTCCACAATAGCGTCCCTTCTATATTAACAATGTCCTAGAGCCTGTCGCATCTACCCCGCTATGCGCACAGCCTCTTATAATAGCACACATTCTCTCTCGCAGTCACCATCTATGCACACAATCAATAGATCGAATATACTTCACTTGCAGTATTAAATGCTTCCTTCCTCCAATTACGTATATTCTTAGCAAGGCCCGGGACGTGGAGCAACGAACGTTGATAGTAATACGAATGCATGAAACACTACAAGATTCTACTTCTGAAAAGGTTGACAAGTGGTGATACCGAGGCCGCCTTGAAAACTTTGAATAACACGATCTGCCGGGCTAGTTGGTTGCTATCCATACGTATCGTATATGACTGTCATATGACGATCCTAGCCGCCGCGGTGCTTCAGTGGTTATGGCGCTCGGCTGCTGACCCGAAAGACTCGGGCTCGATCCCGGCCGCGGCGGTCGAATTTCGATGGAGGCGAAATTCTAGAGGCCCGTGTACTGTGCGATGTCAGTGCGCGTTAAAGAACCCCAGGTGGTCGAAATTTCCACTATGGCATCTCTCATAGCCTGAGTCGCTTTGGGACGTTAAACCCCCATAAACCTAAAGGTTTTGGGAAACAGCTGTATATTGCATCGAATATACTAGCACTTGCGGTATTAAGTTTCCCTCCTCCAATATTTGTTCTTAGCAAGGCCCCGGGATGTGTAGGAACGAAGTTGTGAGGAATACGAATGTATGAAACATGACCGCAAGACGTCAAGGATTGTACTGCTGAAAAGATTGACAAGTGGTAATACCGAGGCTGCCTTGGAGTGCCAGGTGAAAGGACCCTTCCCTCTATGGTCGGGGATAGCCCCCCCCCCCCCTCTCTCTCTGCATTGTCGCGCTTCTCCCTTCATTGCACGCTAGCAGGGTCATGAGAATTGGCCGACGCCATTGGCTGGAAGGGGTTCTTTGACGGAGAAAAGCCGCTTAGTTCTTGAGTTGTATCCGACTATAGAACACTAAGCACTGCTAGACCAGTATGAGGAACTTATATATAAACGGGAAACAAAAATGCAAATGTGATATCAAGGCCTGTATAAATAACTAATCCTCACTTCCCAATATGTGCACTTCGCTCTTCACGAAGGACGCTAAAATAAGAGGGCTTCAGGTCATATTCGATAAGGTATAGTTTCAAAATAAACATCGGATGTAAATAAGCACCGATTAAGCGTCGAACCTCTTAAAGGGGCTGTTGGAGATGTGGGTTCATGGTCGCAGTTAGCTTGCTGCTGCTTGACGGAATCGCGGTCAAGTCGACGCCCGTTCCCACCACCAGGACAGGAGCGCCATCGAGTGGAAGACTTGGGTGATGGGCGAAATATTACGAGTAGGCTTATTTACGTTATTTTACATCGTCAAGAGCAAACAGGAGAGTTCCTCGACCATACTAAATGCGGAGTTATATAGGGCTCTCATTCCCTAGGTAGAGGAACGCCTCGCGTAGGAGGGATTGGCCTAAACGTTCACTTTGACGCACAATCTCACACTTTCCCTCACTTGTTGACACGCCCCCGTCTCGTGTTTGAGCTTGAGAGCGAGGGGAACGTCGACGAGGTCACGTAGGCGGCGATAGATCAGGTGGGTCCATGGCCAGCTGGTTGTCGACTCGTGTAGCCGAAAACTGTGCTTCCAGTATCCAACTCGTGAGGCAGGCAGGCTGGAGGTAGACACCGGAAACAAGACCTTTGTCTCCAGACATGGCCGCGATCATTGGGGAAGATAATGGTGGTGGTGGTGGTTGTTGCTGTGAGGGGGGTGGGGGGGAGGGGGATACTGGTCCCGACGTATGTTGGCCCTGTGGGCATCACTCTTGGTGACCAGGGGAGGGGGGGGGGGAGAGAAGATAATGACCGCCTGCTCTCTGGGGTGGCTCTCGGCTCGTGAGGGGACATCGGGAATTTGGCGCTTTTGTGTCCAAACTTTAACCCGGTCGAGGCCACACTCCGTCGAAGCAAAGCATGCTGATTGAAGCCACATGACAGCTGGACCCTCTCCCGCTGGTCCACCAAGGCAGTCCTTGAACCAATCGTCGTTGAGTAATCAGACAAGATTCGCAGCATAAATAAAACGCACACAGAAGACCAGGAACAAACAAGGCGGGACTGTGCTGCACGCGAAAACAGGAGAATGCTTTGCTTGGGCAGATAAAAAAGAGTCCAGTGTAGAAGAAATACGTTGCAGTAGCACGGTGGTCTGGGTTAGTTGGTTGCTATACCACCGTGCTACTGCGACGTATTTCTTCTGCACTGGGCTCTTTTTTATCTGTCCAAGCAAAGCATTATCCAGTTTTCACGTGCAGCACAGTCCCGTCTTGTTTGTTCCTGGTCTTCTGTGTGTGTTTTATTTATGCTGCGAATCTTGTCTGCATTATGGACAGCAGCCAACTAGCCCAAACCACCGTGCTACTGCGAGTAGACCGGAGGTACTCGCAGCCACCCAGTAGAAGCATGTGTGCTGCCTTTCTCAACAGGACTAGAAAAGGGGCTCTAAGCTACGGTATGCCTGGGAGGTTGAGGGACGCCGCTTCACGAATATCCTGCAGCAAGAATTTTTAATGCGAGAGCATTACTACTCCCATTACGCGAAAAGCCGGCGGCTTGTGTGTGTTACTGTGTGTACTCACAGATGGTACAGAAGATGCCAGCGATGACAACAAAAAATTCGGCTGAGACTCTTAAGACTGCTTACATGTGGGAATTCGAAAGCATCCCTGTCCCTGGGTGCATTGACACCCACCCACACACAGGCACATATTCCACAGTCGCCGCCTTATCCCGCATTCGCCTTAAAAAGAACGCCGATTCTCAGATAGATGGGAATAATAATAACAATAATAGTAATAATAAGAATACCCAGCGGCTCTTTGGACATGACTCAATATCATATTACGTTCCACTCAGCGTCTACGACTGAAACTTGCTAGAAGTGATTCCCTTCTAGCGTCTGCACCTTTATTCGCATCCACCGCTTGGAGCAAAGGTTCGTCGGCCGTCATCTTGACCCTAACAGTGCATCACGACTTTGACCATTTTTTTCGACCATTCAAGAGTTGCCGTGCCAGTATAACGAACTCCGTGCCCTGAAAAAGATGGCCGCTCCAGGCGTCGGTCGAGGCAGTATGCGATGTCACTCTGAGCGCACAGGCACGTACGTACGTACGGCCGCCGGGAGCCGTCGTCCTCCTTTGTTTAGGGCGTATTCCTCCGGAAGCTCACCGGCGAGGCCGGTTGCAGCGCCAGCACTGCCGCTGATAACACCGCGGCCACGGGCGTCAACAAACACGGCCGCGGAGGGGAAGAGGGCTCTCTGATCTCTCTCCCACCTAGAATGCAACACACAGTACAGCAAAAGGCGGGCACTATGGAAGTGGATCGCTTTGCCGTTACGCAATTCCTGCGCCGAGTGCCATGGTATTCATGTACGAAACGTATTTACACGGTTACAGTCAAACCGTTATAACGACGTGGTTTATAACGAAATAATGGATATAACGAAGGCAGCTTATATCGAAGCCCATGACTTTGACATCTTGTTTTCACGCAGTAAAATTTTCCTACAGCGGGATATAATGGACTGCAACGAACCCCACTGGCCATTGCGATCTGCTGATTATGCCCACTAATTCCGTGCTGATTCGATAATAATAATAATAATTGGTTTTTGGGGAAAGGAAATGGCGCAGTATCTGTCTCATATATCGTTGGACACCTGAACCGCGCCGTAAGGGAAGGGATAAGGGAGGGAGTGAAAGAAGAAAGGAAGGAGGTGCCGTAGTGGAGGACTCCGGAATAATTTCGACCACCTGGGGATCTTTAACGTGCACTGACATCGCACAGCACACAGGCGCCTTAGCGTTTTTTTTTAAAAAAACGCTAAGGCGCCTGTCATCGGCAAAGAAAAAAATTCTTCCAAGAAACCAAGTTGCTTTTAGCGAATAATGGTGAACCTAATGTACGCGTTTCCTCATGACTGTATGCTAATGAATAGGTGTGTTGGCAGGTGGAGTCTTCACACACATGCCACCGCCCGCGGGGACGCATTCACGACCCTCCTTGCGCATGTCCAACAGCAAAAGGTGCATTTGATGCTAAGAGATTTTGATTCAAAGTTGAAAAGCTTCTGCCTGCCACTCTGATTCAAACTCTGGACTCTCCGCTGACGAAACAGCTGAAAAGCGACGTAAGCTGACATAAAAGTGGACCCCGTGGTTACTGGCAGCGAATGTAGAGACACTGTGATGACACTTACACTGCCTGTACCACGCACAAGCCGTTTAGTCTCAAAAAGCTTCATACAGTTGTGACAGCCTTAGGTATTGTGAAACAGCCCCAGACTTTCCAAAGCACGGCATAAAGCAACTCCTAAATATTTTGCTTTCCTGTATATGTTCAGTCAACATCTAGCAATTCAGACAGCTAGACGGTGTTCCCCAGAAAATGCTTACAGCTAGGAAAAAGACATAACAACAGAGCAACTAAAGTACATATCAAATACATTTATTTGTTTACAGCTGCTGTACAAATACCTCATCAGTGCCTTGCCTATACAATAGCGATAGTTAAAAAAAGGAGTGAAACTGGTGCTTCGCACCACATCTCACATTATGTACAGAAAAAGTGGGCCCTCCCCAAACCTGTTTTCACTTTCATAAAAAAAAAAACTTTGCTCCTGCACACCACACAGAGCTCTTGGAGTTGCATCTCGTGAGACACTCTCTTCAAAACTCTCGTAGCCAAAAGAAATCCCTAGCACGTACAAATCATCTTCTGTCACAACTTTGTTCCATTATAGAGTACCTCATAGCAATACACATCACTTGAGCAGCTGTGCCAACTGCATCAGTGAGCCAGAGAATGCGAAACACATTTTTTGCACCATACATAACATTACTGCTTATGCTCCGTACTGGGAAATCATAAAACTAGCGGAAATAAACACTGCACCCAACAGGTTTCCAATAACAATGCACAATTTCAAGCAATTTGAATGAAACTGCCACTACGATGATGCTTGATGTGTGAATTAATGAATTAAAATAAAAGTCTCAAAGCACTGCCCCCGTCAACCAACACAGTCAGGCTAACATTATTCACACGTAGCAAGTACATGTATCAAGCATTGAAACTTTGCGAATCCACAGTTGCATCTTGTGAAACGTAAGCCCCTATTCCTGCACTGAAGGAGCTTCTGCAGAGTACATTATATTACACAAACAAATAGTTCAGAAACAAGCTAACTTGAGTCACATCTGCAGACTTTCAAGCCAAACCTAGCATCCTAAAATATCTCATATTACGACACATTACGCACGTAAATACCATGCACCAAAACCACATGAGTCACCCTAATAATAAATACCACGCAAAGAACATGCCTCGGATGCTAAAGCTTTCTTTTAAATAACACACTTCGATGGACATCTGCGTGCTGTGAGGGCGGTAGCTTTTCACACGCAGCACTTGCACGTGCATTATCAGGTAACTGTGTATCAAACTATATATATATATATATTTATATAAGTACTGCTCTGTACAGCGCTTACTTTCCACTGCTATTAAGCAAAACCTGCTGGCAAACTACCGTATCCTGAAAGGATGAAGAGGACAGATTTTAGACATGCTAAACCACTAATACCTATTACAGTTGTCCCATTCTAGACAGCAATTAGGAAGGTGCAGACCAGAAAAGAAAAGTGGTTGCACTTGAAAAGAGCACACACGCTCAGCACGGATTTGGTGCGCACGTGCATGTAGCCTAATGTATGTTGCAGAAGAAGACTAACGACAGTGCAGCTCTGACTGAGCTGGAAACATTGAATAGTCTATAGAAGAGTCGAAGAGCTAATGTGCGTTATCTTGTGCTAGATGCTGCTGACCATCGGCCTTTTGTCCAACAGAAAAGCAGCCATGTGCAGACAAACGGAATAAGCTGAGGATGCGAAAAGCAAAAAAACCCCCCCCAATATTTTTTAATAGTTTTCCCCCCTTTTTTTCTGGAGGCCTAAGCTACAACTGTCTCATTTTGTACAACAGGTCTTTCTGAACTATAGTGCGAAGATAATAATACACTGCACTCAATTTCTCAATAATAGCATATGTTCACGGTACAGTTAATTCTGGATAATTCAACTCGAACAGGACGTGAAATTAGTTTGACTTAAGTGATACACTTGATGTTGACAGGAGTAAAGACTCAGTCTGAATCAACCGAATGTTATGAATTAACGAAGTCCACTGTTACAGTGACTCCATCTAATTCCTTAACTAACCACACAGTGCAGTCATTTACGGATTACAGACTCAAACAGCCTTGTCCGTTTGGAAAATGCAATTAATGCTAATGTCGTCAAAACTTCGGCATCAGCGACAGTAAGTCTGCTGAGACCAGCAGAAGCTTGGGTACTTGTGGCCAAGAAGTTTGGCGATTGTGCGTACTTGGCGCTTTGTACCATTTTTGAACAAAGCAAGCCATAGCCATGTGCGACAAGAGTGGCATCGGAACTTTGTGCAAGAAGCTTACTAGACCATGTACTATATATATATATATTATTACACTAAAGAATGGTCGAACATCATTTTTAAAATCCGGATAAAAGAATAGTCGGAGTCACAACCACAATCAGCTGGGCTTTCTGATAAAAGCAATTAGTGCAACTACGCCTCGTTAGGCATTGTTAAAATGGTAGTGGCAAAAAAATATACGCCATACGCAATGATCTATACTTTCTAAGTGGTGTAGATACAAGAAAACAACAAAGGATGACAACTATTTCAAACACCTTGTAGTTCCAAGAGAACAACGTAAAACTATGACCTGTGTAACAAAACCCAGATGCAACGCAACAACAATACGGTTGGAATAATTCCCACATCGATCATTGTTTAGCCTGCCGACCTATTTGTGGGCTCAAACAGGGATAATATATCGAATGCATATACTAGATACCGAACTAGTAAATAGGCTAATCTGTTACCAAGTTTCAAAGAATGCTTGACAAGGAAGGAGTTACAACCACAGAAGGGGGTAACCTCTGGGATCAACGCATTCCACTTGAATCTTTAAACCAGATTCGAAATTACATAGCAGTTCTCGCAGTGCAGAACTGTGGAAAACTGAGAACTGGCAGAAACTGCTCAGTCAAGCTGCTACTACCGCACTTCTAAAAATCCTGCAGGCTGCATACAAAAAGCAGCTAAAACGATTCCCAGAAATAATTATCCGTTTCCCTTTCGAGACAAGACAATTTGACCTTGGGAGCTAACACTTCAAGGGAGACATGAAGAATCGCAACTCTGTGGCGAAAGCAAGCCTTCTTGGTGGCAAGGTAAAGTTACCTTGGAGGAGAGAGCGCTTGGTAACGATGCTGACACTTTCACACAACTGACAAACCATAACACATCTCAGTAAGCAATGCGATCACTAAGAGAAACAAAAGAAAAAGTAATGGAAAAAAAAAGAGAGCAATTGTTGAACACTTTGGCCACAAGAAACCCATCATACTTGCTCACATCACATCCAACCATTTCCCACTGAACAGATTGCCGTGAACACACAGGGTGCTGTCATGTCTGAAAGCATGGGTGGCGCCATCTGTCATGCATGCTTGAAAGCAATGAGTGTTGGCTGCCACACCACGCTGTGCAATGCAATGTGGCCACAACACCCTCAGAAAACAGCCAGTGAGTCGCTCATTACATTACACCACTTCTGCATGTGGTACGATGCTGTCTGTAGTGAAAGCCAATGTAGGCGTAATGGCAATTGAAGCTGGTTGGCCAGTAGTGCAATATGACAGGGGACACCTGGTTAGCATTCAAAGTCGAAATGTGTCCGCACTTTAGTGCTGAATTTTGGAAGAAGCCGTGTGGCTAGGTTCTCAATGGAAAAGTTACCTGGCAAATGTGGAAATGTTGTAGCTGAATTCAAAATTAGGAAGTAATGATCCCCTGAACACTGAATAGGTCTTCCCTGACATATCACACTTCATTTCACACTGAATCCATGATGCTTGAGAGCACTAAGTGCAATCATCATGCATTGAGCACTGTTGAAAAATCTGAAAACCATTGTCACTTTCAAGCTTGAGGGCAAGGTGATTTTGAAGGAGGTATGGGGAGTCAGATGGGGAGAAAGAAAATGAAATCATATGAAAAAAAAATTTTAAAAAAGTGTTGACAACTAATTAAGGCCTGTAAAAGGCAGCAACACTCAATTTTAAAACCTTCGCAACAGAAGCCTCCAGCATCTGCCAGGCTTATTTGCAAACAGAAACAAAAGTCCTCCTGGAGGAGCACCGTCCTTTCAGAAGTATAAACAACTTAGGACTCGAGAGGCTGAGGAAAAGGTTCTCCGGAGGAGGTGCTCTCCGACTGGGCGGCCGACACTGGCCCCTCCTCGCAGGCGGTAGAGCTGGCAGTGACGACTGAGGATTGAGTCAGGCTGCGGAGCGACGACCGCCGCTGTTGCTCGCGCCGTACAGCGGCTTCTTTGTCCCAAGGCTTTGCCTTCACTCGGTAGAATCGTGTTCCAGCAGGCACCCGGTATCGATTCTGCGGCTGCAGGGAGAAATGGTAAAGGTTTCTGTGTAAAGACCAACTTATGCGAAGACAAATGCACCAGAAAGTTTAAGCTCGACCCTATCGTAAGCCTAAAAATGACATTAAGCCTATTTCGCTTGTGCAAACATCCACAACTATCAATTTTTTTCCTGACATGACCACTGTTTGAAATGAGCTGTCACAAGATTCCTCTCTGCTTGCTCCCGATGCGCGATCTGAACTTCTTGTCTATGGGCACTGCTCATACACTAGAATCTCGACCATATGAATCTCGGGAAGTCAGGAAAAACACTCGTATCATCCAAAACAAAAATCTGGCGTGCAGAATTTAAGCATTCCATTTTCGGCTGACGGTGTTTGCCTACGACTACGCTCCACAACTGACTCGCAACATCATTGCTGCGCTGCTGCCGCGCGACTAGTGATTCTGGCATCAGAGAGTACCTGGTGCTCAAGGGTGCGGTCACGGCTCGCGAGTTTGTACCATATTGTAGTGGTGCAGCAAAGGAAGGGTGGGTCATAAGATCCGAATTTCTGCCCACTGCACACAATGCACTATGGCCAAGGCATTTTATGAATTCGTATGGTCCCGAAATTTGTGGAAACTGGGATTATATCATCGCGATTTCTACTGTAACGTATTGCTGACGCTGTTTTTCATTTTATTTATTTCTTTGTTGTGTTCCTTTACGCACGATTTTATCTGTACTTTGTATCCCTAGCTTGGTAAGCACCAATAGGTACTCTGTGCCGGTGACACAATCCCATTAGCATCACATGTAATGCAGTTTAAAAATAACATCCATGAGGATTTTGTAGCCATGCTGAATTCAGGTATGAGCCTTAGGCTACTGTATCCTTAGTGCAGCAAGAGCTGCAACCATGGTTTCGTATGCGCACAGCTTAAACCAAGGCAAAGTCCAACAGGTTTGTTTAAATCTGCTGGGCCACCAAGGATGCACATCAGAACAAGGGGATTCCAAAGGCAGATTGCTAAACGAGAACGTCTTCTGCCCGATTACGAGAAAATTATCAGTTCGAGCACAGATCTATTCCGTGACTTCAAGTACATTCTTACCTTGCGAGCTTGGCAGAATTCTTTCTCAACAACCTCGGCCAGGACCCAACCTTTGCGAACAGTGCCAGGAGCTGGTAACACAAATGTGAAGACAGACAAGCATCAAAACCATGGCTCCAGTCGGCCTCACCAAAAAAAGAACCTAATGAATGCTCACGAGTAAGTGATGAACAGAAGCACTGAGATCTCCCCAGGCTTCTTACACCACAAACCAGGGTGAACACAATCTAATTACAGGATCATGTTTCGTCAAATACAGTGACCTCTGACTAATTTGAATTTGCCAAACATAAACATCCGGATTAGTTTATTTGATGCTTTGGTTGTAACCAGTTCATGGTTTCACTTAATTCGAACAAATTTTTGGCCTCCTTCAATGTTGCATTGTTATACAAGCTGGCTGTGTTCGCAACTTCACATGGCCTGTGCTTGAGCTTAACACCAATAGTCTTCACCAAGCTGCATCACCTTTACATGAGACAATGCAGTTGATTTCACTTCACTGGCATATTCTCCAACTACACCACGCTTCTTTCAGGTGGCAGAACACCTCCATAAGCTGTTCACCTGCTATGACAGCCAAATGGCAGAGGACGTTCAGAAGTCAAATAATACAGTCATACGGGAACATTGCAGCTAAGGTGACAACATGGTTGTTGGGGGTTTCAAGCAAGTGGTGGCTGCACACAGCATGTTCAGCCTTTGACCTTAACATCATGGTGCAGAGAGCAGCCCAAGGATAGATGCGCTATCGCCTCGGCAACAACGTGGCGACCTACCTGTCTTGAGGCCGAGTGTGTCGAGGCAGTCCGTGTGAAGAAAGTGCAGGTTCGGGCCCAGAACAAAGAGGACGTAGTTCTGGTGACCCTCGTCGTAGCAGAGAAGCACAACATCACCAGGTTGGCAACTGGCGAGGGCAGGTAAGAAATATGCGCATCCTAAATTTATGGTGCTAGCACAGACACTCTAGCAGCATTCTGAGCTATTCACACAATCTAATAGTCTCCTCTGCTGGCTCAGTATTATAAATAAGCTGCACCCAGGCAGTGCAAGCGATGGAATAAGCTACAAACACATCTGCACCAGCAACAGAGTGAAATATCAAATTCAAGTGAATATTTCTCGATGTTGATGAATAGCACAGAACTTTGATGCATTAGTGAAGCATCCTTTGCAACATATGACGGAAGCTACCTGCTAAGAAAGCATGGCTGGCACCTAGTGCGCAAAGTCGAGGGTGACTTACGTGAGGATGGAGACCTTGTCGATGTGAGGGGTTTGGAGTTGGGTGCCAAAGTTGTCGGACATGGCCATCTGCATTCACATCAAATGTATGCCATCTCTTTGTATTGCTGTATTTGAATGCAAAAGTATAATAAATACGCAACCCACATCAAGTCCGGAAAACCAAGTGTTAACGATACAAAATGTTCACGCAGGGAAAAAAAAGAGGGCTAGAACTGCAGCTAAGCTACAGCCCACAAGCAAGCACAGAACGATGTTGCAGGCACAGGCAGCAGCCACTGCTTCATATACCATGCCATGCACTGAAATCTCGATAATCTGGATTCACTTTATTCGAACCGACAGACAATTTGAGATCACACTCAAGCTCTACTGAAGTGATGCAAACTTTAATTAGTTGAAGCCCTTCCAGGACCAAAACAGTTAATTCAAACAACACTGCCACTGGTGCAGCCAGCTGTTTGCAAGATTATTTCAGGATGGAGGACTCTTTTGGCATGTTACTATAGCTGCCGCAAAACTGAGATGCACTGACAGCGCCAAACAGTGCATCATAAAAAGAGCTGATAAAGGCGGCAGACAAGTCTGAAGCTGAAGTTTATTTAATAATTTAGCCAATATACACAACCATCTTGGAAAACAGGGTTAAACATGACATAGGAGGTCAATTAACGAGATCCTCGCACAACATTCAATCTGCACCCAAGGTGAACAGTCCACCAAGGACATTATTCTGTACAATCCATGACTGGCAAGCTGAGAAATGCCAGTTACTGCTGGCAATGCCATGAAGTCGTGAAAAGCTAAGTACTCGCTCTGTCAAGAGAGCACAGTCCTTGCTTTGAACACCATCGCCATTTTCTGTAGCTGTACACTTTCTGCATGCTTTGCTGCATCGCCTTAACGCTTAAGAAGAGGTGACTCAGCTAAGAAGATTGTGATGAACGAAAAGTTACTGCACAAGTTTGTGCAGGGGTGGATAAGAGGCAATGACACAAGTGCATTTTAGTGTGCACAACGCAGCTACCATGCACCACCAAGCTGCACAGAACATCAGCCTCATCAAATGTAGCAGTCTTCGTTAGTTCAAGCCCCACCCACTTTACTTAGTATACATTCTTGATCTCATCAGAATTTGAATTAAAAAGATTCCGCTGGAAATAAAAAAAAAAGTTTTCTTTTCAGTCTAATGTCAACTTACAACTTGCTGCTGCAGTCTGTTAACTTCTTTTTGCTTGTCAAGCAATTGCTGCAAACAGAAATAAAACAATGCCATTAGTGCTTGCAAGAAGCAACCCAAGTGCTTTTGCTGCAAGAGTCACAAAGAAGACTAAGATGTCAAACTGTCAATGCATTCTTGGAAGCAATAAAAGCAACTGAACAAAAGGCTACACGTGCAAAAAGCTCACAGCATGTCTCTGGGGAAAAAAAAGGACTAAGAGTCGCTGTACAGTAAAACGATGCAACAACGATCACCACTACTGCGAAATTTGTCACAACGAAGTATTTCAGAATCTCCTTCAGCAAACCACACAAGGCAATGCAATTATTTTCCCCACAAGGAAACAATTTTCGGAGCAAGGTTGTCACTTCAATGAATTTTTTTTCCGAGTTAGCAGGCGATTTTTTTTTTCTTGCATCCACATATGCTCTTATCTCATTAGGTTTCACCAAAAATGGCTGCCAAAGTCACTCCGCGTTTTCAATAATGCAGCTGACACTCCATGCGATGCAGCGCATGACTGCCTGCGATAGTTTTGCCGACAGCTCGGACTCCGCTCTTGCGAACTGCGACCATCAGTGCAAGGCGGCTTTTCCGCTCGCTTCGCTGATGAAGGCACAACGATGAATCAATTCTGCACTGATTTCAATGTGCAGTTATCATGCCGACGAAAAACGGCAAAAACTTTAATGATTTCATGATACGCAATGGCTAGTTCCAAACCACTTTTTCCCGAGGCTTCACTGCAGAGCGTGTCGCCTAGCGACACCGAACAAGTGGTGTGCAACGACCCGCTCTTGACCAGCATGCTGGTGCGTGACAAATTGTTGCAAGAAGCTTAACGCCGGCTAGGGTGCACTCTAGTCTTGCTTTGGCACCACCACAGGTGAGCACCGCGATAACGTTTTATTTTTTTTTGCCTTTCCGGTAAACCTATGCACCGTCCCGGTACACGCACTGTTGCGTAAATGGCAGTGTGACAGTGGTTCAGGGCGGAGTCCCAATCGAACAACATTCTGCCGATATGTTCATACCGTGAGTCACGAAACGTCTCCAAAGAATCGGAGCAACCGCATTTCTGTCTAAAGCATTGATTTTGAGGTGTACACGACCTCTCTCTCTAATGCGCAGTGGCACGAGCGCACGCGTGCTTAGTCCACGCCGAAATGCCTCCAGGCAGCATGGACTCAGTATGAGCATGGACTCAGTATGAATTCTCGCAGGACGAAAGCTGAGGCACTTTTATAACACAGGCGGAAAAAATATTAGTTCTGGTAGCAAATGTAGCAGGTGAGGTCACATGTGAATACGTCCATTGTCCGAGATTTTCGGAGTGCCACTAAAATCACGTGACAGTACTGATTTCGAAACAGTGAAATACAGAACTTGGAAAATAAACGTTGTTCATTCTAAATTGTCAATGTTCTCGCCCGATTTCACGACAAAAAAGCTTCTGCTTCAGTGAAACTTCACTGCGAATTTCACTGTAGCGGGATTCAGGTATATGACCTCACAAAGCAAATTAAAAGAAATAAATGTCCACGCTGAACAACACTCACATTCTTCAGCTCCAGCATTGTGTCAGCAGAGTAGGGCAGTTTGACAGTGGATTCCCTGAAATGAAATTCAGCAAGAGCAAAAAGGCAATTAGTAACCGCCGTAGCTCACGTCAAATTTCCTGCCCACCGCACGCTTCCAGTGTTCAACAGCAAACTCTCAGCCGCGTAGCTATTAAGGTGCTTGCCCGTCGTGCTAAAACTGCTAAAACTACAACGCTCGGCGGCAGCACGCGAAAGCCACAACTATGGTGAACCACAACTCCCGTGCCTTTAACAGCCACAAAAGTTGACGAAACGCTGGAGCTGGTAATGCTGATGCCGATATGGATAGCGGGAGCCGTGGGAGCTCGCAGCGGAGGAAAAAGTTGACGACGATAATGAGCCACGGCCTCTGGCACCATCTGTGGGCGGCACCTGGAAACTCTTGTGCACATGTGTCGCCTCCGCGACGAAGCGCGGAACTGATCTCAGTGGCCATGACGCGTGCATTTCAAAGCCTATTCCCGAGTGGGTCCTGTAAAAATTTTGGGTGCGGCCCATACAGGGATATTATTTTTTTCTAATATTTCCTTCCGGAAATGCGGCCCATACACGGGTGCAGCCCTTACAGGCGTTTATACTGTACTGTCTGTTATTCCTCCCCCATTTTTTCCCACCTGTACTCCCTTTGTTGATTCAATATCTGCAATAAGGTAATTAGACCATCTGGGAAATTTTTTTTTTTTTGAAACAATTTGACCATCAATGGGTTAATGCGGTCACCGCACCAAAACCACACCGATGTGCAAGATGAAATTCGATGTTTGGTTGAGAGAGGTCACACAACCTTGCGATGTCACCACAACCTGCCCTGATGGGCCATCCTGATTGGTCGAGAGAGCAGCGCAATGCGAAATGTTGCGAGGCCGGTTGATGAAAGGATCCATTCCAGAAGTTGCGGATACTGTGTCCTCCGATGCGTATATTTTTCCATGAGCCATGTACGCCATTAGCACAAATGTGCAATCACGCATGAACAGTGTGGACATGTGACCATATGCCATGCAAATGAGGTTGGAGAAATCGTCTAATCAGCTGCAACGCATCCGAAATTTCAGCTATCGTTATGTACAGACTCTACCGGATGCATTATGTGCTACTCAAAGCCCAGAAAATGAAAAAACTGAAAGATCTGCCAGGAAATTTTATAATAAAAATGAACGGCATACGAACCGTGTGGTAACAGCTTGACACTACAACATTTAGTGCACTTCGGCTTGCTGCGGACAGAACACTGCTGAACGCAAGATTCAAATAACTTCTTTATTTCACTTTATTTTTCAACTAATCTAGTGAGATCTGCAAAGCATGCATTTTGGTGCCTGTTACTGAACTTGCTGTTACTATGATGCAGTCGCAAACTGATGGCTGCAATTCAAAACTATTCGCTTCAGTTCAAACTGAAAATTCACTGTTTGCTAGGGGTGAATGAAAACTGAATTTCTGAATACGAACTGAATAAGAAAATGAAAAAAAAAAACAATATAACATATTGTCTTTGCAACCACAAAAACAAACCTTGACTGACTCAGCATTATATATATATAAAAAAAATGATGCAGAAATGTATTCTGTTTGACTAGACAACATAACAGAATGCAACCTGTAAAGTGGTCATGCAAAATGAGTAACAAAATGAAATCAATGAATGACACATGACTGGCAACTGAAAGAAAAAATGATGGATTGTAAAACCTAATTAATTCAGACTTCAAGGGACAGGAAGGAATGTACCAATTATCCGAAGGTCGAGGCGAGCACGCAAAACTGGACACAGGAAGGCTTCGTGCTGGGAGGACTACAAAAGGTGATATCACCAGTGCAGCCGACTCACATCATGCTCTCTCCACAGGGGTCCCCTTTGGCCTCCTCCAAGGAGCAGGAATCACCCGCTGCTGCGTCCAAGTCCTCGATGGACTCTCTTCTCTGTAAGCAGCATGAGTTCACAACATTAAGCTCTTCCAAACTTGATGGAGCTGTATCACTGCTTACAGGGCACTAGTACTTTTACACCAACTGCTTCTAACACCTATTCAAGTCTTGAGTGCCAAAATTAATTCAAAACATTGTGTTGAGTGTCAAAACAATAGTGTGGTAATGCAATTTACTCTCCAAAAGCAATGATCTATCTGCCTATCTGGGGAACGCATTCTTAAGTCAACATCCGTTTCAAACATCACTGCTAACGCAGTTGCACATCACCAGTACTTTATTCTTAATTAAGCATGGTATCAATACAGATCTGTGCCCTGGTTGCTTGAAATTGCTTACCTTGAAATCCGGAAACCTGCTTTCCAACTCTTGCTGAAGCTCTAGCCTCGTCTGTTCTTTGGCTTTTTGGATTGCTTCTTCATGGCAGTGTTGTATCCTTTATTCGAAAAAGACAACAAAGACAGCAGTTCAAAAACGACACTTACAGTACACATGCAAACGAACCAACTAACCAACAAGTGTCATCAATTGACATGGGCAAACCACATGAAGGATGAGGCCCATCTATGATACCAGCACGAATTTAAACACCCATTTTTCTTCTCTATCTCATCTGCCACCATCAAATTCAAGGGCTGTTAGCCGTCAGAAAATTCAAGATTATGCACAAAATGCTCCCTTCTACAGTCATTGCCAGTTTTTCCTGGAAACAAAGAGAGAGGGCTACAGGGGTGTAGAGTCCGTAACTCTGTCATTCCAACAAATAGTTGGGCTGTACGACAATGCACCTACCTGGCTGCCTGACATGTTTCTCTCTCCTCCACAGCACGTTCATTCCATCACTGGTGCAGCTAGCACCATCTATGGAGGCTTCTTGTAACTATACATGCCAAGTTAATCTGTTGTAGTCAAGAAAGCTGCTCTTTTCTTGACTTCTGACAATGAAAGTTTGAGTTATGCTGCAAATATGCCCTAAACAACGAATATTGACAATATACTACGTTTCAAGAGGAATCTAATATACTGTAAGCAGGGAATATTCAGCTGTGTACGAAGAAAGGGTGTGTTTCGACTCTGCAGCTTTCGCTCCATCGCCAGAAAAATGTGTTGTGGAGTATAGTGGTGCTCAAGGTGTCACACTGTCCACCATAGCAAAATGCAAACAGAAAGCAAGGGAGTTCTGAGCACCTAAGGCATGAATGTGGGCATGGTACATTTTCTGACAATTGTGTCAACGGCCAACACGTGAGACTGATCATTAGAGTAGAATAAATGTGCAGAGTCACCATGTGACTCGATGTATTCAGGCCTTGCCACAATGGCTACGTTGCACTGCAGCTTTGCATTCTACTTTACACTCGCAACTTTTCTGCAGCTGTGTGTATCTGATTAAAGGACACAAATAGCTGGCCATGAATGAGTTGCACAGAGGCTCCGCCTTATTCTTTCCTTATAGCTCAGCTTGAATTTAGCAGATTTGTAAACAGGATTCAAAAGAAAATGCCCAGCAGAAATCTGCCTAGTTGGGGATGAACTTAATGGAACAAAAATGAAATGGCAACCCATTTTAAGGATTCCTGGAAAGCTTCCCAGAATCTTTCCGAGACAATGGAATGTTCCCAGGGGGAGCCCAATGTTTCAGAGCCAGCACGCCTCTTCCACCTGAGTAGCTGGAGCGGGCAAGGCACAGTTGAGACTGGAAGAGTCCCTCCAAAACTCTTTGGACCTGGCTTGCCTTCGTTTCTTGCGTGATGTTACGCTCGGGGGCACGGAGCAAGACTATACAGGAGGTGAAACTCCCGTCTGCACGAGCAAGCGCAGGCGACCAGATAAAGTCGCAATTGTATGCGCCGACGGGGCCATATGCAGTGGCGGCGCCATGCGGTGCGCCGTAGAAGCCGCAGCGAAAACAAAAAAATGCAGTGCCCGGGCAGGCGGCTCCGGCGGCGCGCGCTCAAAGCAGACGACAAGCAGACGACATGGGTGTTTGCTTCAGCGGGCACGCCGTGACAGGGTATTTCTGTGCCCTTAAGTCAAACAGCAACAGTTCTTGTCAATGTCTGTTCGAGGGTCGTAATACTAACAGCACTGCTACACACAGTGCGACCTCCTTCAGAATTTGCTAGACTAAGATGGGATGCAGGCAACGGGAGCAACACGCTCGACCGGTTGCCTTGGCAACCGAAACAGCAGTAGTTTCTTTCCAGGCCGCCAGCAGGATAGTGGCGCCACGGGCTTGTGACCTTTTCTGGTCGCCGCAGACAGCGGAGTTTCCACTCCTATATAGTCTTCCTCCGTGCTCGGGAGTTGCATCCCTCCTACTTCTTCCCCCACACTCACTGGGTGAGCTGCTGGTCGTGCAGGGCGACCAGCTCCTCCCTGAGCGCCTGCTCCCGCTGGGTGCACTCCTGGCGGAAGTGGGCGAGCAGCTCCTCCTTCTCCAGGGCAAAGCGGCTGTGCAGCTGCTCCTCGATGCCCTGCCGCTCCTGGAACAGCATCTGGATCTGCCGGTCCTTCTCACAGATGCACTGCACCAAGAGCGAGAGGGAACACGGAGGACATTCTCTCCCGTCACTGAAGAAGAAGCACCCACTCCTGAATCAAACATCCTGTGCAGAAACTGAAGACACGGCACAAAGTCTGTTAATGGATATCTACACGCCAAGGCAACACTGTGGGTTACGAGACACGCCTTAGTGAAGGATGCTTGCTTACCGTAAAAACCCACATATAATACGAGGTGTAATTTGGAAAACGAAAAAAGAAAATATTGGAGGGGTCACTTAAGCTCCACCTTACTCGATAACATATTGGGTTAGTTCCCATATATGCAGAAGGTCATTCTCTAATTTACACTCATAGACCCATGGGAGTCCTCATACCTCTCCTGACGCAGTGGTGTAGCAGTTAAGCGATGCGCCACTGCACTGCGATGGCAGGTGCTCCCAGCGGTGGGCCTTGCAAAGCCCAGGTTACTCTGCCCGAGTGGCCAATCATTAATTTAACTGCCACCTGCCACGGTGGGCAGTTTGCTCACTATACAGTGGCCAGGTTGCGATGAAATGCAAGGCCCTGTGACCTAGGTGACCCACCTGCCTCCTACGTTGCTTTCTGACACCACCTGCCAGAGTCACGCTCGTGATTTTTCGCTCACAACATCGACACTGTATTTTCTGGACAACGGGGCCTTTAACGCTATCGCATTAAAAAAGTTGCCATCTGCGTATAATGTGAGTGAGAAAAGCTCATCAAAAGCATTTATCAGCACTGCATTTTGCCCTTGACTCGGGGACTCAATGGGCGCTTGCGTGTGCAGTGCCACCCAATGCCACCCAGTGCCACGCGTTGAAAAGGAGCACACATTTCACTGAGCCTGGTGCTGACTCGCTTCCTCCTCTTTCGCCACTTCTGGTGCGCGCAGGACATCTCGCACCACGTGCTTGCGCAAACTGGCCCACGTACAGCCACACTACGTGTGCACCCAGGAAGTACAGTAATATCTCAATAATATGTTAATAAAATTGAGGACAATAAATTTTACCTAGAAAAATGTATGATCCAAATCGCATACTTTTGAAAAACTGTAACTAATGAATGAGGTACAAAGGCATTTATTGCCAATTTCACTTCATAAGAATGTCGAACAGCATTTCTTGGCACAAGATCTCAACAGATTCTTTTCATGTGCTCGCAGAATTCAGTCCACATTTGTGCCGTCTTAAGTGTGGAAAGAACTTAGCAATGCATCCAGTCCATTGATGGCAATGGTGAAAGTAACCAAAATCTCTTCATTTTTGGATGCCTCACCCCTTTTGCACCTATGCACTGCAGAAAAGCCACCACGGCGGCTGACTGTTGCAGCGTTTCTGCTTTTTGTACTGTTTTCCTCAGACCCGGTCCACTCCTAGGTAAATGCATCGCTGTAGTCCACAGATTCCTCGTCACCTTGCCATTACGACATCAAAACCGCCGCGGTAGCTGAGTGGTTATGGCGCTCAGCTGCTGGCACGAAAGGCGTTCGATCCCGGCCGCGGCGGTCGAATTTCGATGGAGGCGAAATTCTTGAGGCCCATGTGCTGTGCGACGTCAGTGCACGTGGAAGAACCCCAGGTGGTCGAAATTTCCGGAGCCCTCCACTACGGCGTCCCTCATAGCCCGAGTCGCTTTGGGACGTTAAACCCCCATAAATCATAAACCATTACGCCTTCAAGCTCAGCTTTAAAAAAATGTGACATAACTGCCACTCATGGGTTCTTTCCTTCCTCCGTGGTTAGACGCATTCGACTTCATTGCCGGCCTCGTTTTATCATTTTTTACTGTCGCGCTTCGTCATGAGTGAGCTACATTCAAGAGGGCTGTCATTCTTTATGCTGAAGAAATGAACAACTTCGTGCTGGCCCGCAAGTTCGACATTTCGAAACAGGTGATGCAGGTGTGGCTGCTGCAAAAATTTTCTGCTGTTCTACTTGATGTCGCGATGCGGTTGTTTTGGGATTTCACTAGCCGACGACATGCTGTGGGACCGCAGCAGCGATGACGACGGCAGCACTAATGAGGCTGCTGGCACAAACAGGACAAGTGGTACAGTGACTAATACATTTTCGTTGTGGAATATGTCCTGGCATGCAATACGGGCAGAGGGGGCGAACGGGGGACAGAGGTGCGTACACTTACATTCGAGTCAACTTCCATTCCTGTACATATGGTACAGGTGAGCCTCATAATAATGAAGTTGAAGGGGTCCGGTGATTGCTTGATTATAGCCCGTGTTGACCGATGTTCCGAGGGGAAATTCCTTCATTATATCCATTATTTCGTTACAAACCATTTCATTATAACGAGGTTCGACTGTACTGCACACCACAAAACACTTTTCAATGTGGCTGTCTCAGAGCATGCGGCGCCTCCGTACCTCATTGAGATCCTGCACCTCTTCCTCGTGGCTCCTCTGCAAGGAACGCAGTCGCTCGAGCAGGCCTTCCTGTTCCAGCTCGTGCTCAAGGGTGGCCTTGGCAAGCGCAGCCTCATGCTCTTGCTGCAGGCTGGTCTTCAGCTGCACATGGCGAGCAGAAATACACACATGTGGTAAGAAAAACTGCGCCTGCACGTGTACAGAAATTTTAGGCGTTTCTCAAGTATTATTTGTTTACTGACAAGCAAAACCAATATATACGTACACATGCACACACTAAAAGTAAATGAGTTGCCCCTTGAGCTGCTCCCCAGAAAGTGTTCGGGTTTCATTTGCGCTTCTGCTCGTTGGAAATGTTGCAATTAGTACACCTCATCCACTGAAACGAGTAGGCTGAGTTTTAGGGAAATCATGGGATAACCAGCAGGGTGGAGATTTCAAACAAGCAAGCAATTACGATTAACATCCACCCGAGTGCAGCCTTGCAGCTACAAATGAAAGTGCCAAAGCTTTCTCAAATTTTTGCAGTAATGTTCCTCCTTGTTGGGGCTTTTCGTTTACAGCTGCAGGGCTGTACTGGGCAGGATGTCAATCACAAGGTTTTTCCTATAACACTCTGAGCTAAGCGCAGATGCTTGACACACACTGCTTTGCAGTCTGTTTTACTACTAACCCATGGTAAAGACCTGGCAGACTGCATTCTGGACCACCACTGGTGTAATGTTATTTGCCTGTCAACTTGTGTTCCCAGCAGTGCCGAACTTTTCCCTCATGTACCGTATAAACACGTGTAAGGGCCCCACTTTGTTTTCCCACACTTCCCATGACCTATGCGGTAATAATCGTGGCCTCCGTGATCAGTTCCGGCTTCGAGCAACGGTGTGCTTGATCGCGGAGGCCACACATGCGCACAGGAGCTTCCAGGTTCCGCTCACAGATGGCACCTGAGGCCACAGGTCATCATCATTCTCATTGTCGACTTCTTCCTCCGCCGAGTTCTTTCCTTCCTCCATGGTTCGCCGCGAGCTCCCGCTATTCATATCAGCATCAGTGTCACCAGCTCCAGCTTTTTGTGGCTATCAAGTTAAAGGCACGGAAGTTGTGGTAGCGTGTTCGTTCACCGTAGCTGTTGCTTTTGTGTGCTACCACCGAGCATTGGAGTTTTAGCACGATGGCAAGCACCTTAATAGATACACGGCTGAGAGTTTGCTCTCGGAACACGGCAAGCATGCGGCAGGCAGGAAATTTGAAGTGCGTCTGATGATGGTGCAGCCAAAAGGATGCATTGAGGAACACAAGTTGCAAAAAGTGTGCTTTCCGAGGAAAGCCGTGCAAGTTTCCCAAACTGCAAGAGCTGCTCTGCCATGTGATGGAAGTGCGGAAAAACGGCTATGCGTCGACAGCGGACATTCTGCGCGACTTCTTGTGGGATGAGACTCCGCGAATGATGACTGAACGTAGAATAAATGCTGCTCATTCCCCGATTGATGCTTTTAATTTAAAATTTTTTTTTTCGCACATCATGCATATGAGCTGCACCCCAAAAATTCACCCTCAAACCTGGAAAAAAAAAAACAGTGCAGCCCTTACACACGTTTATATGGTACTTTACTATTAGACCGAATATTCGAAATTATCGAATATTTGCACATGACTACACAGAAGGCTTGAATTTTTTAAGTACACAATCGGCACATTAAAAATTACAGTACTTTATGTCTAAATTTTGCACTGCGTATACGGCTTCAGAGTTAATAAGGGTTATTAAGAGTTATTAATAATTATTAATAGTTATTAATAATAATTGTTATTAATAAGGTTTATTAAGAGTTAATAAGGGTTACTCAGCGCACCATGCAACTCGTCGAAGGAAGATGACACACGTCTCACATGCGAATGTCTGTGGGTACATGGAACCTTGCTCGTGAAGGCATGTGCTGACCCACCGAGCTGAGTGCCAAGGCCGAGTCGTTGCGCAGGCTATCCGCCAGCTGTGTCAGCTGCTGCAGCTGCTGCTGGTAAAGGTGCACCTCCCGGTGGGCATCCTCCAGCTTGAGGCACTCGACTTCCAGGCGGTGTCGGTGGTCTTCCTCCGCTGACTCGAATTCCCGCCGCACCCTGTCCACCTCAGCCGCCACGGAGGCAGCCTGCACCAGTGGCATAGCTCTTTGGGAACGCATGCGGCATGCTCAGCAAGCTTAGACCTATTTTCCTTATTTTTAGTCCAATCCTAATGAAACTGAACCACGTTGCTCAGTTTTTATGCTAATTTCAAATATGAAATTGTTTTTAATTTAGTTAATTAGTTCTTAAGATAATTAATCTTAATTAGACATTTATTAGTACCTCGGTACAAAAAAAATGGCTCAATACAACATAATTTTTAACCCATGGCTACACAGTATGGGGAGTAAAGAGTGCAATAATCAAAGCAGTTTTTTCATTTTACCCTCATTAGTAATTTTACAGCACTTAGAATAGCAGCATTCAAAGTGTGAACATCGTGCATCGATAAACTTTGCAAAGTTACAAATTTTTGACGCGTGATTGAACAATTCTGCTTCAATTATTGCATACATTGTGCCTTCAGCTTCCCTTAGCAAACAATATGACATGCCTATCTGTCCTAGACGTCGAGATATTGACGTACTAAGACAGCCAGGTGTCCAAAATTTTCGTGGTGTTAAATCGCCTGCTCCTGAACAGATTGAGCCCACACAGTGATCTAAATTTAATACTATGGTCAAAATACCGATTTCCTGGAGGAGAAAACTGGTAGAGTTGAAGAATAATAGCTATAGGCTCCAAAATTGTCATTTTTAAAAAATTGATTTTTGTGTCGTTTTTTGGTCCCAAAGACCAGTGTCCCCCCTTAAAGGGGCTCTGAAACGCCTTCCGAGGAGAGGACATTAACTCATTTAATCACTGCACTGCGTTGCCATGAACACCACCGAGCCAAATAATACTATTCTACACGCAGCAGACGACCCACAATCATGCGTCAAAGTTGGCGAGCCCTTCCCGGCGACTTTTTCATGCTCGCACCCTCCTCCGTCCCCCGCATCTGCGTACACAAGGTGAGAGGTGGCCATTGGTTAGATTCTTTCAGACGTCAGGCAGCTACCGTGGCCGCGGCCAATAAGCCGCTTAGCTCTGGCAGGTCGGGAAGCTCCGCTCCCAGAGTGGGGGTCGGTGAAGGAGCGCCTAGCTTCCAGCGTGCAAAAAGTGGCGAGAGGAGAGGGAAAGGCGCGAAGACGCTGAAATTCAAATTTTAACTACAAATAACTCAGCTTCTACAAAGCGCATTTAAAAAATCCTTGCTGGACACTATTCGTGAAGCGGCGTGCTTCAATAACCCAGGCATGCCGCAACTTTATTAGAGCCCCCTTCACAGCCCCTTTAACTGACACTGGCATCAACATGGTGACAGCAAATGTGTGGAGTTCCCAGCAAATCAGCTTTTCGCACGAAAGCCTTGTACCTGTTGGGTGCCTCGGAGCTGGAAATTGTCAGAGAACACACCAAGCGGCTTTCAAGCAGAAGGTATAAAGTTTATATTGCAACAGCAAGAGAATGGTTGCAAACAGAGTGTGTAGCTAGGAGCGCACCGGTTGCTTAGTAACAAAGTACAGGTCTGGCACATGTTCAACACGTAAAGTGTTCGCACCTGCCTGCACAGAGGCAGACAAGACAAGAAAGCTAGTTGCGAGACATGAAGTGTTGACTACACAGAAGAATGCATGAACGTTAAAGCAACAGATGCTGCTTGCTGAGGTGTATGCATGTTTGTCGCTGTGTAAAACACAGTAGATTCAGGCCTTTGACAAATGTGGCTATCATTTCTACAATGACTTTGCAGTGAACCCACAGTCATCGCTGTCACATAGATTATGTAAACTTTCTTTATCTTTTCAGTTATGGGAAACCCAAACAGCTTTCAAAAAGTGCTGAAGAACCCTGCGTGTCTTTGCCTCTATCGCCCCTTTTCGCAAAAGGGACATACAGACTTACCACCACTGGAAAAATGCCCGTGTTCAGTTAACAACAGCCGGCAGTATGGTGAAACATTATACCAAAAGCAACTGCAGTATGATTAAAACTAAAAGAAGGGGGAGGAAAGAAAGTTAGGGGTTGAGGTATGCGCGGATTCAGGTGTTTGGGGAAACCAAAAAGCACACCAATGAGCTTGAGGGCTCCATGGAACCCAGTACGAGAACCCCTAGAACAGAGCAAACCACAGTCACTCACCTTCTCATTTTCAAGCCTTGCGAGTAGGGCCTGGAGGGCTGTATCCATGGCAGCGCCAATGAACGATGCCTCCTGGCTCAGCATCTGGCGGGCAGCTGCCAGGTCCGAGCGCAGGGACGCGGCATCCGAGCGGGAGCTGGCGCACGCCGCTGCCGCTACCTCACACAGACCGGTCAGGCTGTGCCTCAACTCGAGCCTCTCGGCACGCTCCCTCTCCAGCTCTTTCTGCACACGCATTCGAGAACGGTCATCACAGGAAAAAAAATTCCGCACCGTCTTGGCACCAAAACAAGGGCAGAAGCCCAAACACTGTCTCTGTTTCAGCGGGACTCTGAAAAACCTACGGTATTTAGTAAAACTGCACGGCTAGCACTGCAGCCATTACACATCATTCAGTGCTACACCACAGCTACAAGACCACAAAGAACATTTTAAAGACTTTTGTAGCTGTATCACTGCCTGGCCAGACATAATGTTGCTGCCCATTTCAGAATGCCATTGCATTTAAAAATGCCGCACTTCATTGCACTATCGTGTGCCAAAGGGCCAGGCGACAGCTGACCTTTTCAAGAATCGCACACCCTGCCTCAGCACTATTTTCACACATCTTCAACAGCCCATATAATGTGACTCAGATTTGCTTGCCCACATGCTAAAACGACTTCGACAAAAGTCCAGATACTCCACGAAGTTGAACCGAGTCAATAGTGCGCCAACCTAGAGCAGTGCATAACAGATGCAAACTTGTTTATCGCCATTCTAAGATATCCACGAAGGCATTTGTTCCCCTACTCCTTTTCCTTCAGTCCATTTCCCCCCACCACCTGATACGGCTTGGAACTGCTTTAATTTGGCGGCCACAGCAAAATGCCATCCAAGTGGCATCAATAGGTCTCTTTGATTTGGCTGTACTTCCTGCACCAGTTTAAGGAGTGCAGCATGAGTTCTTGGCTGGCTTGCACTGTCAGACGGGCAAGTGCAGCTGTAGTGCAGCACTAGCACCATATTGGGCACTGGGCTGTACTCGTAATACAACAGGAAAAAGTTGACTAATCTCCCCCACGTTCCCCCCACAGCTAGAAAACCAGTTATCCCGAGGGTCGTGAAAACGTCTATACAAGCAACGACTTCCTTTTTTTTTTTCCTTTTCTGTGAAACAACAATTTCCTGGGGCTGGTTCACGGCAAAACTTCACTGCGATTTGCTGCTTAAAAATTCTTCACATGGTTCGGAACTTTGGCACCCACCGATGTCGGCGGCACACAGGTGGCTGTAATTTGGTGGCGACGCCAAGGCTATTGGATAACCAGGCCTGCACTCGACCATTCGTTTTGGAAGCAGCCAGTGCCAAGATGCACTTGAATTGCCTGAACTGACACTGCACGCCGGCGACACCACTGCGGAACTTGACGGAGCTAATGCAGCGCGTGTAGCCAAATGTGGTGCAAATACAGTTGAACCCTGTTATAAGAGGCATGTTTAGAGCAACCTCACTTTAGATTGACGCTTTAGCCTAACTTGTGCAGGTTCTGCCCACTGCCTAGATGCAGCACCATCACTCGGAAACCGCAGTTACATCTACCGTATTTACACGATTGTAAGTCTACTCGAATGCAAGTCAACCCCGCCTTTCCACACATTAAAAAAAAAAAAAAACTTGGAGGTCGTTCACACTTGGCCTTTATTAATAGAATGCCACAGCACTATCCTGTGGCCTCCGCTTATCGCCAGCCGCTATCGGCTGCCGTGCACGGGCACTCCCGTGGGCACACTCCACAAAAAAAATGCATTAGTCGCTGGACTACTCGTCCACATTTGCGCCATCGTCCTCACTAGCGCTGCCGTCGTGATTGCTGCTGCGGTCCCACAGCTCGTCATTCTAACATCGTCATGCAGTGAAATCCCGCACTTCGCAAACAGCCACATCCCGACATCACGTGGAACAGCTGAAAATTTTGCCTCGCTGCAGCTGCCACACCTGTATCGCCCGTTGCGAATGTCGAACTTGCGGCCGGTGCGCAGCTGTTCGTTTCTTCGGCTGGTCACTTACCAGACTCGGAGCACAAATGACGAATGACAAAGCACTACATTAAAAAACTGTGAAACGCGGCCGGCAGTAGTCACATGCGTCAAAGCCAAAGAAAAACTACGCATGAGCGGCGTCGGCTCTTCCGTCGGCTACCGACACTCCCCCGCGCCGCTGCGGTTCCGAGTGGCGGCGCCGCCGCGATTGGAACAGCGGCATAAACTATCGACACTCCCTTGAGCGCCAAGTGCGCGGTTGAAAGTAAAAAAAAAAAAAAATTTGGATGATGCTTATTAAGAGTAGAACGCGAATGCGTTATCGGGCCTCCGTTGCTTCTCAGCAGCCACAGTCTGCGGCCACGTGTGGGGTGTGGGCTGGTGCCGGTTTGCTGCTTATCGACAGCCACTATTGGCCGCCGCGCGTGAGGTGGGGATGCCGGTTTTGTGCGTTGACATAGCAGCTGCTCAAGGCCAGCACCAAGAGCGATGCGAGGGAGCCGCGCAGCAAAAATGCAACCACGCTGTAGCATGCCTGATATCTCGTTTGTCTCGCCTTTATTTATGGTATGACACTTTGGTTTCAATTTTAAGGGAAGATGCGGGTCAAAAAACTCATTTTTTTTTCGAAACTCATCAATTTTTTGTTTTTGCAAGTTTAGACTCTTTACATTCATGAAAATAAAAATCAGCACAAAATTCGGACAGGAAAACGGTGAAAACTGCATTTAAAATTGTGTAAATACGGTATGCTCGAGGGGGTCGACAAGATGTGATTGCTCACGTGGTACTCATTACAGCTGTAACTAATAAGAGCGGGCTGGCTGGTGGCAAAACATCTGACGAGCAGTTCCTTAATTGTGAGTGATGTGTAAAGGAAGGCTTCCAACCTACTAGCGGGGGTACGGGCGCGAGCGTCTGTCCTCACCAAGAACGGCAGGAATGCGTGGCGGGCTTCCTGCTCGTGGCGCTCCTACGACCAAGCTCGAAACTCTTAGCCTACAGGCCATGCTGTGGAACAACAATGAAGCACCAACTAGCACGCCGCAAATGCTGGCTCATGCCACCGCCGAGTAATTTGTGTGACACTGACATGCGTCGCCTTTGCTCCCGACTGCGAGGCTTGCCTAAGACAACGATGACTGGGCAACCTTGACAAGAGGGCATGTGTGAAGACGCACGCCCCTAAGACCCCTTTTCCTCCTCAGAGCAGCGGTGTATGAAGCAGCCGCAGCCACCTTGTGAATCTAATTGCACGCTCAAAAGCACACACACTCATTGGCGGCCACGTTTTGGGCGCTATCGTGCCGTTACGTGGGGCTCCTCATGTTATAATTAGGTGCCCAGTTTAAGTAACGGAGTTTACACGGTGAAACAACACTAGGAAGGAAACTCAAAATTTTTAGCATTCACAGTCAGCACACTGAAAATTTCAGTACCTTGCACACCTCCCAAGTTCATTTATCTCAAAACATTTCTTTTGGCGAGTCAATCACAGTCCCCTCCCAACTGATGTCAAGAAGGCAAATCTGTCACAAGGTAGGATTCGAGCGAAAGACCGGCGCTGGTGGTCGCAGAGGCGTGGGAATGGGAAGTTTTAAAAATTATTTGCAAACTACCGGTCCAATGTTGAAGACTTGCATGAGACATACACGCTCAGAACTTGATACCATTACCCCCACCATTTTCCTTTCCGTATCTGACTGCGCTCTCCACATGACGGTGTTGTTGGCAGTCAAATCTTCACCTGAGCAGCAAGCAGCGCGGCGCTCTTCTCTTCCAGCTGGCGCTGAAGTTCGGCGGCCACGCCACTCTGCTGGCTAGGTGCCACCGCAGCCGACGATGGTACCACGGTGCTGGGCAAAGCGGCCACACCATTGCTGTCCGATATCGACGAGGGCATTGACTCGTCTATGTAGAAGTCTGCCGTCTGGAAGTCCTGCGAAGCGTGGCCCTGGGTGAGAAGAAACGGGCAGCAGAAGGAAGAAGAAGCTTTTAGCGAGGACAGATTCTCGGATAAACAGCGGCTTTCCGGCAGGTTCGGACAAATCGGGTAAATACAAGAGCCAGAAATTGCTCCCCAATAATCTAGGCTGAAAACTGCAATCTCAGAAGAGCAAGCAAGACAGGGGAGTGAGAACGGAGAGTGCACGTGCGAAAAAAAATTCCCCAGAGGCTGCTGGTGAAAGTAAAAACACTACCTTTCTTCAATACCAGCACTGTAATGAAGCTGTCTGCGATTAAAAGGGCAGAGAATTTTACAACACTCGATTCAGTGTGAAAGCACGGGCTTTTCTTTTGGCAATGACTCTTTTTACCGATTTTAAATGCACGAATGACAGAACTGAGGCACACGCATGACGACCGATTCAATTTTCTGTCTTTTTTTAGCGGATATGCAAGAGACGATGTTGCTCTGGTCAAAACCACTGGATTAGTGCTGTATAGAAGGTGATGATGAGCGGGTAGTGCCGCAGAATGGAGCACTCACACTAGGCAGTGCTACGTAGAAGACTACAATGAGGAGCGCTTGCACTAGGCACATACACGCAAGAAATATTTTGTTAGGCTCTGGGTGCCCAGATTAGTGCTTTCACACCCAGGATAAGGACTCTCAATAATCTGTCCTAAAGATGCCAAGGAACCCCATAAGTCTTGGCCTCCATCCTTTCTTGGCCAGCATGAATGCACAAAGAAAGCTTGCATTTTTTTGTATGTGCGATTGAAAAAGGCGGGAGTGGTGAGAGCACGAATTGTGCGTTATTTACATGGCTTGCTCGCCCTGGCGGCCGCTTTCCCGGAAGAACAGTAGTGCGCGTGCCTGAATCCGAAACCTACCGAACCATTTGCCGTTCAGTTTTCCGCCTTATTGGCATTATCTCCATTGCCTCCCACTGCTGGCTTCACGATTGTATCGTTGTGTGTTTACTGCTTTGAGCTGCACACGCGTAGTCATGCCATCCTGCAGGGAACTACATAATGTGGGGGGGGGGCATGTCTTTTACATTTGGCCGACCGTGGGTACGAGATGGGGGAGAGGTCTATTGCACAGCTGACAATATACAGTATTCTATAGTGCACGTTTTCAGTTTTGTAGCGTTTTTTAGGAATTGTTCAGAAAATTTTGCATAATTTGCACGCTCCCTTTTTGAAGCCTTAATTTAAAGAATAAAAGTGTGCAAATTATGCAAGTAAATACGATATTAACTCCCACCAGAATGTATCACAAGGGAAAAATTATGCGCACATGAAACGGTTCTTTTGGGTGACTTCTTTTTTTGTTCGAAATTACAGGCTGCCAAGTTGGGGTGCACCCTTACGCCTTACACGAGTATATAACATAGGCACTTAGGACATCCGAGAACGACTCTAAGGAACCGAACGATTCTGCAGAATCAGATTTGAAAACCCCTGACCCAGGGCAATTGAAAGCTGACAATGGCTCCATACCAGGGAGTCTGGAGAGCAGAGGACAGTGTCTTGGGGAGCCGCCAAGCCCAAGATGATGTCGCCGGTGACCGCTTTGAGGCCGACTGGAGATGACGGGTCATCAGTGACTTCTTCAAATTCATCATCCGACGTAGCCAACTTTGGGGTGCGCTCATGGTCTTCAGCGCTGGCACCGTCGGGGCAGTCTTTTTCAGCAGTACTCTGAAGAAAACAAAAAAGAAAAGAGAAAGATGGCTTTGTCTAAAAAAAAACTTCTGTACTCAAGTCTTGCCCACAAATCGGAACACACGAGCAGTCGGTGCACTGACACTGATATTCCCGCACTGTATATTCGGTTTTCTGGCTTGGTGTTCACAGTTCAAATTAAATATGTACCTCCTCTTTAAGAACCTAGAACACATTAAACAACCTAGCAGTGCTTAGAATGCTTGTAAGCTGCAAACTGCAGAACCAATGTTAATACCCATGACATAGGCACATTCAAAACCTATTGAGTTGACAGCCCTCAAGATTCTCTATCACTATTGAACTCAAAGGAGTTGTGCCGCTGCTAAACGACAAACTCGATCACCATTGAGAGATTCTATCACCTCACACCACAGTGTTGTGGCACCACTGTAGCTGCCAGTAATTTTGTAGGCAAGCTAGGTACCAATCAGCCTACAAGTTTAACCTAAAAAGGTTAAAAACGAAATGTTTATTCACTACAGTAATATTAATCACTCTTGAAATTAATTTTATTGCTTCCGACAAGCTGTATAGCATTCCTGCATTCTTGTGGAGGCTGGTGTTGGCCGTTTTTGTATTGCTGGCAAGAATGGTATGATGCTTGCGGCAGTGTTTTGTCACCCGTGCTGTCTTCTTTATCAGCAAAATAAGTTCTAAATTTTGAAGTTTCATATTTCTAAGAGATGGTACTGCAACGATTTTATTTCCCTGTGCATTGCTGTGAGCGCTCCGCATCTGAGATAGCATGCAGCGGCTGCTCGAAGGCCCTCAAGATCACGATAGAGCTCCGCTCTATTGTCATTCTGTCAATGGAAATGGAAAGGTGCCACTTCCTCACACGCGACTCAGGGGGAGCTTGCAAATTGAAGTAATCTAAAAACGTTAGTCACAACTAGTCACGACCAACTGGTTGTCCACAGACGTGAAAAACGCCATCTTGGACTAAAACGAAATCAGCGGAGGCTGACGGATGCAGTCGGACAGATTGGCTTAGGCTTGATATTTGCTCATTGAGATGACTTACGAAGAGCGCACAATCATGTTGAAAGCTGCAGCGTTCGCTGCGGCTTGGTTGGACGACGCCACCTGCAGTGCGGGGCAACATATGCGGAGAATGGGGGGTGCATTGGGAGGCGCCTGCTTCCGCTCATGTCTCTCCTTGCGTCTTCACGAGCATCGTGGCCCACAGAAACCGACTGAACTTGCCTCACACGGCGTGTGAATTCATTCGTGGCATGACCTGCGGCTGCGTCTCATTGTCTGGTATTGTGACAAGAGGTGGCGCATACATGACGAAAACATAACTACCGACTCAGATGCAGTCTAACATTATGGCTTGCAAGTGGAACATAGGGAGCAGAATATTTCACGATTTTTAAAGGCGGTTTTGGCATGAAACTCAATTTTCTGAAGGTCATGAATTTTTTTGGACTGTTCAATTATTCAACCGTTTTCCTAGTCCCGCAGCGTCCAAAAAAATCGGTTGGTGACTGTAGTCTACAAAAGACAGTTTATTACTATTACTGCTACATGATTCCTCCTCATTTAATGCCTAGCTGCTCATGCAGGTATAGTAAAGAATGTAGATAATAGTTTAAAACAAAGCTTGTTTGCAATACCTCGTTTTCTTTTCATAACTATGTTTCGCAGAAAAGGATTTGTCTTTAGTTTGAAAATAGCTGAAAATTTGCAATTCGATACGCAACCAAAAATTTGATATTTGCTCACCTTTAGTACCTCTAGTACTGGCAACTTCTAGGCTCACCTTCTCTTGGAATCCAGTCCGTTACCCCTAACGACCATCGGTTATCTTGCCTTTGCATAGCATGCCCTGGCCAAGATAAGTTTTGCTCCTTTATTTCAACTAAGATGCCATTAAATCGCATTTGCTGCCTGACCCACTCTGCTCTCTTCTTACCTCTTAATGCTACACCTGTCATTAACCTTTCCATAGCTCGCTATGTTATCGTCAATTAAAGCAAATTTAAGCACTGGAACTTTCGTGCACTAGTACTGCACAAATCAAGGATTCTAGACACTAGCAAGTTAGATAACAAAAGCTTTTTTGCACTGCACGCTAATTTCCTAAATGACTGGCGAGACAATGCAGACCTCAGTTGTTTGCACGGGCCCCTCTGCTTGGCACTCAGTAGTTTCTGAAGGCGGCTGCTGTTGCTGCTGCTGCTGCTCACTGCAAGATGACTGCTGCATACAGGACGATGCCTCGGCTTCCACCCGAGACGACCGGCCGCTACAATGTTGCGCGCTGCCCGGGCACTGCGGCAAGATAGCCGGCAGCATGAATGGCTCTGGTGTGCGGAGCAGTTCCGACATTTCCGGCAGTGCATTCCGAAGAACTTCCAGGTCTTCGGGGGACAGAGGTGGCAGGTTGTCGTCAAACGACCTGGGATTCCGGGTCTGCAAGGAAAAGGCAGGGCACTTACACGCCTTCCCCCAAGTGTTATACGAAGCAAACGGAATGCTGCCGTGTCATGCAATGCTCCTAGCTCGATAGAACTTAAATGTGCATTCAAGTTAGGTACCCCAAATAAATGTAGCATAAAACAAGTCTGCCGACCAGACGCCACTTCTGTGCGAAATCTGAGCTCAATAATTCACCACTGCAGCCGAGAGGCATTCTACGGTGCGTGTTTAATTGCATAACAGTCTGTGAGTGAAACAATAATAAGTTGATTTCATTTTCAGCCGTTGCTTGGTTTCGTTTCCTGCCAAAGACTGAAAATGTTGACTGGTTAGTGGAGTAATACAAGGCCACGGGCCATTGTAGCCAACTGCCGTTTTTATAACTTGCACTTTACAATAGCATCCATTGTTGCACATTTTCAACAGCCCCTTAACACATGGCTTAACCTGTCAAAGGAATCTTGGCGACTCCTTACCCTGGTCGTTGAAAAAAAATTTTATTAATGAAGTCACAATTATGCATTCTTCAGGGAACATGCAATTTTGCCTGCTGATTCTAAATATGCCATTTAATTTCATGTAAAACAAGTCCTTATTCACTTACCGTATTTACTCGCTTATAACCCGCACCCCTAACTTCGAACTCCAGGAAAAAAAAAAAACCTCGCATATAACCCGCACGTTTACGTGAAAAAAAGAAAAAATGAGTGCTAGAAAGATACAACTGCACACTCAGTGACCATTTCGTTTTCACAACATTTAGTCAAACGACCACCACCACGTCACTGGTTATCCGATTTTCAATCGTCGCCGCTCTCACTGCTCCGAGGCTTCATCGTCACTCTCAAAGACATAGTCGTCCGTGGAACCATGCAAGCTGTTACTGATGGCACATTTTTTAAAGCTTTTACGCACCAAGTCAGCCGGTATCGCTTTCCACACATCCACGATCCACTGGTGCAGCAATGGAATATCAGGCCTTCGCATGCATCTCGTCGGTGTGAGGGCGTAAAGGCCGTCGGCCAGCCACTGGGTATACAGCCACTTCACGCGTGCCTTGAACGGCTTGTTCAGGCACACGTCGAGGGGCTGTAGCATGGACGTCATGCGGCCAGGTATTATAATGAGGTTGGGGCCAGTCTTGGTGAGGCGAGCTTTCACCGCATCAGTGCAGTGGCCTCGGAAGAAATCCAGTGGCGTGCCAGCGTGCCAGCAAACTGGCGTGCCAGCAAGGCACCTGGTCTTCATTACCAGATTACTCGAAGCCAGTCACCGACTAGGGCACTATTCATCCAGGAATTTTCTTCTGCACGCACAACAATTCCTGGGGGCAGTGGTGTGCTAGGTAGCGGCTTGCGTTTGAAAATCACATACGGGCGCAGTTTCGTGCCGTCAGCCAAAGCACATAACATGACTGCAGCGCAGCTTGGCATTTCCGCCGGTCAGCACGCTGACCGATTTGGAACCCTTTTTTTCCATGGTATGTCCACTGGCATCTTAAAGTACACAGGCGTCTGATCAGCATTTCCCACCTGACACAGCAAATAGCTGTGCTCCTTCCGAAGTGCGATGACATATCGTTGAAAGTTCAATTTTTCCTCGTAGGCATCAGAAGCTGCTGGCACATGGTTGTTCACTGCCATGCTGAAGCCATCCACGGCTTGCACGAAACTCGTGTAGAATGTTCATCTCCCGGGCCAACTTCAGGGCATCCATTTGTGCCATCTCAGCAGAAACACAGCGACCACAACTTCTCTGCTCTTCAGTGAACTTGGCACGCTGCGTCTCAAGGTGGGGGTACACGCCAGTCTTCGGACCACAAAACGCTCGCCTGTCCCAGTTCGTTGTTTCAGGACTCTTTTTCTTTCTCCAATAATGAATGCACGACTCGTCGACGTCATTCTGTCTCGCAGCAGCTCTGTTGCCGATTTCTTCTGCAGTGGCTCTAATCTTTAGCTTCTCTTTCGCTGTGAAACACTGCCGCCGAGTCACATTCATTACACCAAAACAAAGCAGGCAAACAGTGCAAACTGGGGTGCAGTACACGAAACAGCACCTGACACTAGGCTCAACAGTGGTGGCTGAAGAAAACGTGGCCAATGGCGTGGGGAAGAATTAACACAATATGAAATGTGAATCTGGCTATGCCTTTCGTCGGCCCATCGGCTTGACAAGTGTCGATGACGATGGGGATGGCGGACTACACAGGGGAGGCCACCGCGTATTGCCGTGAAGCACGTTACGTCTAGCGACGATGGGCAAGCGGTGCACAACAATTCGCCATCAGCCGGGATGCCGGTGGAAGCCTCACGCTGGCTAGTCTTGCTTTTACACCACAGGCGAGCAACATGATAACGTTTTATTTATTTTCTCTCCATCTGGCGGACCCGAACACTCAAGCTATGGCTTGGTACAGGCCGCTTTTCCCAAGCATTTCACTCCAAAAAAGCCAAACCCCAGGCCGGGGGAAATCTTGTACCCATTAGAAAACTGGTAGGTACCCGGCAGCACTAGGGATCGAACCCAGCACCTCCCGAATGCGAGCCGGATGCTCTCACAAAAGATCAAGAGATCATACTGGTTTGGTTTATGGTTTATGGGGGTTTAACGTCCCAAAGCGACTCAGGCTATGAGGGATGCCGTAGTGAAAGGCTCCGGAAATTTCAACCACCTGGGGTTCTTTAACATGCACTGACACCGCACAGTACACGGGCCTCTAGAATTTCGCCTTCATCGAAATTCAGCTGCCGCGGCCGGGATCGAACCCGCGTCTTTTGGGTCAGCAGCCGAGCGCCATAACCACTGAGCCACCTCGGCGGCTGGAGATCATACTTGTGACTTCATTAATAATAACTTTTTTTTTGCAGACCCTCTTTCCCCCTAAATAAAGTTTGCATTGCCGCCTAACTGCAAATGGTGGTGGGAGATCATCCATCCCAGGGAACAGGGCATGCAGGAAGTGCTTGGAGAACTGGCTGTTGAAGTCCCTCCGGGCCTGGACTTCATTCTGGTGAAGCTGCTGGCACTGTGACGACAGGGTGCCTGCCCACTGTATACGTTGGAGAAAAAAAAGAAAAAGAAAAAAGAAAAGCAGAACGTTAGGCACAATCCACGAGAACATAGTTGGAAGTGTTGAAAATGACTTGTGTTTCATTTCGTTGCGAGATGCTGAAACATTGTCAAAATGCAAAAGATGTTCAAACAGGTCAATTTCTTGGGCCGCCCAGGAACGTCATAGGTCAAGCCGAATAATACGCCTCTTGTTGTTACTCGTTTTACTGCAATGCAACAAACATCAGATGTCAGGATTTAGGAAGCAATCTAATCACTGTGCTTTGATTTCCTTAAGAATGGTGCTCAAGGAAGTCATTCTTATGCAGAAATTCTCAAAGATCACACAAACTCCGACCTGTATAGAGTTCCTCAAAATCACCTAGAGGTAAAAAAGGCAGCAATGACTTCACAAATTCTTAAAAAGCGCTTCGTCCACTCCGGGAATGCAAGGAAGTGAATTTTGCATTTGGTTTGACTAGTGTAAGGCCAAAAACATGGCTTTGGATGCAGAATCACAACTGCGCTGCAGTCCATTCATTCCGTACTTCCTTGCACAATGAATGCATTTTGCCTCCTGTTAGCTTGTGCCGAGTTATAAAATTTGGCAGAGAAGTTTAATGATGACAAAGCACGAAAACTGACATGAGAGGAACGTCTGCGATCGCAACTAGTGATCGCAGTTGACACGGTGCACCGTGCTCCAGCGGCGTTGGCGCTTCCCCGCTGCTTTCGCATTTGTAACGTCATACCACGTGGCATTCCTACATCAGTTCATGCTCAAAAGCAGCGAAAAATAATAGGGCATAGCAAAAAAGCAAAAAGGAAACGGTGCAAGCAGTGCGTGCCCATCACCGTTGCGTGGTTGCTCTCGTGATTCCGGTGCCAATAACTCGCATGTCACGAGCGGCGACAGCAGAGTGCGCCGGCGAAGCAAGGCAATGAGTCCGTTTCACGAGACAACAGCGGTGGGCAGACTGAGAGAGGAAACATGCAGGAAGAAGCATGTGCCTTCACGGCTGGTCTACGGCAACAGCATGACTGCATGCACTCTCCTCTATCTCGACTGCAGTGCCCTCGCCTTCACCACTCTCTCCACCTCACTCGTAGCAGTGTTACGCGAGCCGTGGCGGAGGTGGTGGCGGTTGCTGCCGCAGTTGCACTATCAGCATGATCTTGAAATGTTTCTCAGCATTTATGGCTTCGAGTAATGGGGTTTTCTCTAAACATTTTCTAGGTGATTTCACCCACGCTTATTTCTCATTTTGGCTTCTCCTCTGCATTGTCCTTTCTCGAGTCTTCTCACAAAAACTGCACAAAACGAAAACTTGGATGTAATGAAAAATCCCGGACTTTTTTCAATTTCGTTACACCCAGGTTTAACTGCATTACTCCTGTAGCCACAAAACCTCAAAGACATTCGAATGACTGAAGGCTACATTTTGGAGGTTTGCTTCAAGAAAAAGACATATTTCTGCATTCGAACCTACCTTGTTATCCAATTACTAGCCAAATAAAAATACAGTAGCCTCTCGGTGATACGAATTTCACGGGGTCGCGAATCGTATCATCCAAAATTTTGTGTCATTCAAACAAAGAAAATTCGTAAGCAGAAGAATGAAAAATGCATTCACGTAGATGTGTTTAAGCTGACGAGTTTTATTCGCTGCTGTGCGGCCACAGTTCGCAACTCGGGGTGCATACTGCGCGATTAGCGATCGCGACTTTGGCAATAAGCAGGCAGCGCTTATTACACGAGGGTGCGGTTGCGGCTCGCACGTTCGTATCATCCGTAGAGGCGAGGGAGAGAGTTCGGAGCATCCGAAATTCCGCACATCGTACACAAAGCACTTTGGCCGTGGAATTTCGTGAATTTGTATCATTGGGAAATTCGTATCAACCAGGTTCGTATCACCGAGATTCTACTGCACCATGAAGTTTACGTTCGCTAGTGTTCCCAAGGTTCACATTTGACTGCAGTGCCAGTTTTCCCTCCAGGCAAAGGCCTGTTTATACTCCGAAGTTCTCGGAGCACGGGCGAGCGCTGGCTACGGTTAGACACTTAGAGTTGGCGATGCCGCTCCGACACGCCACTGTCAAGAATTCGCAAAGCATCAAGCTGGCCGAGAGGGCAGGAATCTGTTCGGAAGGCCCAGTGGCCGGCATGGAGTTAGCACACATTGTCGGCGCCGGTACGATGAGAATGTGCCTGAAGCAACCGAACATGTTAACACGCAGTCACCGTGCACAGTCAAGCCGTGTGCATGCGCATTATGTCAGAGCAGACCAGGAACAAAAGCGGGTGTCCACTGTTCTAAACCTCCCAGATATATTCCGGAGATGCAGGAAGGGAAATAAGGAGACGTAACGCTGCTTGCCTGCAGGAACTGGCAGGAGAAGTGGCGGCGCCTGATGACTTCGGCAACGGCGCGAAGGTATGTGTGCGGGGCCACATGGATTTGGCGACATATCTCGAGCTGCCTGCGCAGCCGTCGGGTGGACTCCAAGCAAAACACGTGGTGGAGCTGTACCTCGGAGATGGCCTTCTCCACATAGATTATCCACCTGCGTCATGCACACGGGAAAGGGCAATGTGAATGGTATTAATCCACGTCGAACACCTGAGCAGCCACCTGAATAAAAAAAAATGTAATCGGTAATGAAATCAGTATAGGATAATAAGATTGATGTTCTCACTGCTTAACCTGGGCAGGAATGCTAACAAGGTTCACAAGGCAGATGTCATGAGAAGAGGTTTGTCAATCTTTCTAGCCTATACTCCGTTTCATACATCAGGTGCAATGCTGTGAAAGGTATGGAAGTACAGTCAAAACTCGATTTAACGAAACCCGATTTAACGAAAATCTCGATTTAACGAAGGTATCCTAATTCCCCCTCAGACGCCCATAGGGTTCAATGCTTTGACTAACCCGAAATAACGAAACCGATTCCGTGATCTGTCCCGATTTAACGAACCTTTTTTCGAGAAATAAAGGTGAAAAAGTGTTAATTTTTGGTCTATTTTGTAGACAGCACCCCAAAATTTATTGATTGCGAGTCAGCGGTAACAGCGCGGAGCATCTTCATCCCGTCGCTTTTTTCAAACTGCGCGGCACAAAACGAGTTTTAATTTTGAGTCGAGCTCACGAGATGGCGCCAGCAGTAAAAAAGTTTCGTGCCACATTTCATAGATGGCGCGGTTGCAGTTCGCGTTTTTTTGTGTGTGTGTTTGTGTGTTGTGCTCTGTGTTCGCTCTTGTGCGGATTTCCCCGTGCCTTTGAACGCACTTCTTTGTCAAGCTCAGCTTGTTAGGCCTCCATCAGTCTAGCCTTGCTATCGTGAACGCGGACGTGGTGTGTGCGAGCAAGGACTGCCGGTTTCGGTACACTAGGCCCTGAAACTGCCGAAGCTGGCCCGGACTGCGCGAGCGCCGTGCACGAGGATGAAGATGCCTGGGAACACCTTCGCTCAGTGGATGAAGTGCCCACAGGCATAAGTTTCTCAGACTACGTGAACGCCGACGCAAACGCAGTCACAACGGAAGTTTTGACTGATGCCGATATGTTGCGGCTTGTAGGAAGCGTGGAGGGAGTGACGGCTGAAGACGCTGCCGACGACCCTGCAGGTGCCGAAGCTCCCGTGCCGACACCAGGTCAGGTGATGGATGCTCTCGATCTGCTGCGACATTTTGCCGGCGCACACGAGGGGACGGAAGACGCGCTGGACGCACTTCAGACCTATGAGAAATCGGTGCGGCCGTTGCTCACAAAGCGCACGCAGGCAAAGATCACCGACTTCTTTGGCGGAAAATAAATTTGTAGTCCCGTAGTCCCCTCGGGCCTTTCTTGTCGAGTAAGAATTTTTGTTGTTTCTTTTCATACGCGCTAGCGGCGCCGGTCGTGGTGTTGGCGCTACCCACTCGAAAGTAGCACGGGGGGTCATGACGATGACCATACGGACCCCCAAAGATTGTGCTAGTTGTATGATTACCAACTTTGGCGCCAATTTGTCATTAGCTGTGTGGCGGTATTTAGGGAAGATTGTCGGCGGTATTTAGGGAAGATTGTTGCGCCACTAGCCGAACCGTCCTTTGGGTCGGTGCTACCGGCGTGAATTCGTCACGCGTGAGTGCGACGAAAAGTGAAGATGGTACGTGCTAACCGATACGACCGCGATAAGCTGGTACGGTTTATGCGGATGCAAAATGCATTATGTTCAATGGGTGCTCAAGTCCCCGCATTATGTTCAATGGGTGCTCAGTCGGGGACTTGACTTTACTACTTTTAAAACGAAAGTACTGTTTAAGCGGGTACGTTTTAACGAGGTTTTACTGTAATCGAATGTACTGAATTATGTGCCCAAGAATTGCCTCATTCAATTTAACGAAGTTCTCGATTTAACGAAATAATTCACGGCTCCCCTCATCTTCGTTAAATCGAGTTTTAACTGTAGTGTTACTCCGTGCTTGTTCCGTGACAGAGCTGTCCAAGGCACGAGAAAGTGACAGCGTATTGTCAGCAATAACAATGCATTTAATCAAGCTCATGACAAATGTGTCGAGTAGTTACTGCTTTTCGCTCACCACAAGTAACGCACTACTTTTTGGTCATGGATGCAGGCAGTGCAAACAGCACTAGCTTTGACAGCATGGCACACGATGTACGAGATGGAGCATATGGGAACCCCAACGGCTTTCAAAAGGTGCAGAGTAGGAGTCTGCGAAAATTCATTTTTTTTCTCCACAGGCTCAGCGTGGTGCAAAGCCAGCTATAAACGCAGAAGACAAGAAGAGAGAATGATGCCGATGATGGTACTGTATAAAGTTCTGGCCTCCTTTTAAGCCCTAACAAACTGTGGCAGTTGCTACCAACGTTACTGTGCAAAGGTTTTGTGCGCCCCCTCATTTTGAAGTTTTCCAGAGCTCCTAGCAAGATTCTCAGATAAAGTTGATACGAAGATAAGCGAGGTGCTCCACTGATTCATCATCATATCATCTGCCTCATAGCAAGATTGAAACAGTCGCTCAGCTGCATGGCAGGTCATGCCTCCCAAACGTCCTTGACTGTGCCTTCGTCCGTTCCGCTATCATCTGCATGCTCTGTTGCATTGCGTCTCTTACCACAGTGGTCAAAAAGAGCAGCACTGGTGTAGTGGCAGCCATTTTCTTTCCTTGCTAGTGCAGTCACAGCCAGTAATAGAGTACGTCATGGTACGATTTAAGGATGTGTTGAGCAGTGTTTTTGTAAAAATTTATCAAACAAATAGCACAGCCAAAAAACAAAAGCCAATTCTGCACTGCTCCACCTGTAAACTTGTGTCCATGATCTACGCAGACTGTCATCATCAGTGCAGCAATGAAGAAGCTAAGCAGGTGCGCACGAGTAGCCCCACTGTTTGAAAAGAACAACAAATGTGTGGTCCGTCCACCAGCCAAATGTCTTACAAATGTCTTCCCATAACCCACAACATGAGAGCTAGAGCTCTTCTGCCTATGTGGTGGACACTTCAGATTCTTTCTACAGCTGCCATTTCTGGAGACCTCCTCACCGCAGCCTGTCCTTGAGGTTCTTGGACAGCTCGTCCTTGGCAGAGACGCAACGGCGCCGAATGTCCCGCAGCCCCTCGTGGTTCTGTAACATGATCTTGAGCTGCTTCACATGGCTCTCGCTCAGGTCGGGCAGCACACTCGGGTCCTTGAGGCGGGAGAAGCTTGACTGGTTCTGCACAAACGCCTGCAGAAGCAGCCCCACGAGGAAATGTGAGACGCAGAGATGGGGAAACGCCATGCAGTTAGCATGTCGGCAAGAGCAAAGGCACTACATCGGCCAGTAGGCTTGAAAGAGTTGTGCACTGCACACATGTATTATCAGAGACAAAAGTCTCCAAGACATGGCAACCACAGCCGAAGTCTATAACTCTTATTAGCCAGGGGCTTGAGAACACACTTGTAGAGACGAAAGTTGCACTGCATGCTATTATATGTGCAGTAGCCATATGAGGTCATTGCTAAAAACCATGACAACTAAGCACCACGATCCATCTTTGTGCGTCTTGGAGACTTTTGTCCCCAACAGTATTTCAGCCAGCTTATAGTGAACTCATACGTTGTATGCAAGCTATAGCCATGACAAATCACTGCAGGAAGTGATTATCCACACATGGCAAGTGGTCCCACAACCGCAAGCAATTGCAAGGTCGCAGCAAGCAGCAAAAACAAACAAAAAAAAAAAAAAACAAATGGGAGTCGCCACGGGACAGAGAGCAAAAAAGAGACGGTAAAGAAGAAAACTGGACCAATGCTGTTTTTAAGTAGGACAATGTGGATTTGTTTATGCTCTCACCGTTCAGCTCACTTCATGCATCATGCCATGCATGTTCCATTTGCAATTATCTTCCCAATACAAGGTCAATTTATTCAGTTTTCATGTAACACACATTTGGACATGCACAGTGTGCGTACATATCTTTTTTTAGAGGCACTTCTGTTAAGACGAACAAATTTACTGGTCGCCCTTACAGTTCATCTCACAGGGAATCTACTCGTGTGTGTGTGTGTATGTGTTGTGGCTCCAAAGGGTCGTTGCTTCACCGGGCTTGCAGTGCAAGGGATTTCACCGCAAACCACGCAAATGCCTTGGGTGTGGGCATTAGGAATGTAACATAGTATTACGGAAGGATAAAAAAAAAGCGTGCTTTCATTTTGCAACTGTTCGAAGCAGGCCATCAGCCATCTTGTTCGCAGCATGTGTGATATGTGGGAAAAACTCCCTCGCAGAATTTGGGATGCAATCGGTCCACGCAATAAATGACTGATAAGAAATGGAACAAGACATTTGTATTGTTTTCCTGGGACTTTAAACTTAATCATCGGATAATCTGCACAGGTATTGTAATTTTGCCACTGTCGAATGTATGAAAATTGACACAGTATGCAATCGCTGGCGAGTATTCGAAAATTTTCGAATATCAATTTCTCGAATACAAGTACAAATCGAATGCCAAACACATTCGATTTGTATTCAAAATTTGAAATATTCCCACACCCCTAAATATAGGGAATTCGCATTCCTGCATACCACCCCAGATCTTCGAATTGACCAGACTGGTGCAGGCCACTGATTCTAATTACCTATTAAAATTTAGACCAGAAATTATGGAATTGCAGAAATTCTTCGAAATATCCATGATTTCAAATTAACTGAGTTCAAATTATTAAAGTTTTATTGCACCTCCACAAAAGGCGCACAAAAGGACAGGTGCATTTTGTGAAAACAGAACAAATAGGATTTATGCCGAATTCCCCAAGTGTGCTTTCACGCATATCATGGCTGACCAAAACAAGATAGCACAGCTCTCTCCAGGAGTCTTGTAGAGGCGACAGGGCAGGCATTACGGCTCTTGGAGGGACGTATGAAACTCAATGTGGAAGAATCATATCGCCTTATGGCTACTTTTAAAGCAGACAGTTCAACATCACGTTTTTGTCGTGTTACGTGGGAGGGCCGCATGCACAATTCTGCATAAGGTCCATTTCGCAGATCGTGAAAGAGGTTTGTGGTCTGTCGGGTTTACCATCCCAGACCGACACATGGGGCTATTAGAGACGTCGTAGTGGAGGGTTAGTTTAATTTGGACCACCTGGGGTTCTATCACATACCACATGCGTGGGCACTTTCACCTCCTTCGAAATACAGCCGCTGCAACCGGGATTCTATCCTGTGGCCGTGTGATCAGTAGCCAAGCGCCAAAGCCATTGAGCAACTGCGCCAGGTTGATCAAGAAGCCCACTGACCTGCATGTGTTCCTGCTGGTCCTGGACTAGCTTGCGTGCTCTGTGCATGAGCTCCTCCAAATTGTACAGCCACTCTTCAACGCCTCGGATCTCCAGCATGTCCTGGTTGTCCACCAGCTCAAGAATCCTCTGCACCTCACTTCGGCACTTCGCCAGGCCTCCTTCTTCAAGCTACACGAAAGAGTCAATGAAAACCATCACTTAAATGCTCAAAGAGGCCTTGGTTAGAGCACCAAGCATGGTACTGAACTACGACAAAGAGGTACTAACCAGCTTCAGGCTGCTCTTGCACTGGTCGGCCATTTCCTTCAAGCTGGTTCTGCTCTCCTGCAACAATAGATAGGGAGGAATCGCTAATTAGCACCCACCTGAATGCAGCCGCACAGCTATGCAGAAAAGCTACATGGCTTCCCCAGAAACTCCGCATTTAAAGAAAATTCGTCATGGGCCACGGTTCAAACCATGGTATACCCTGGCCTGTATGGAGCAATTGTTCCACCAGCTAAACTAACCAGGAGGGCTAGCAGTTGAAAGCGCAAGGCCAAATTATACTCAAGAAATAAGTGGGAATGGTGTTAGTCCGAAGTACTAGGACGGAATCCCCCAAGGTGGCGCAGATCGCAGTGATGGCAAGTAATCGCTCCCCCAGCTGAAATCCACTACACATTGGGCAATCTTACTACGTAAGTGAGACCGATTCCTGCAACAGTAAATCCAAAATACACACCACAGTGAGGTTCAACACCCCACTTGTAATCTGCGCTCCCATAGCTGGAGTTTTAGGAACGGCATCTTGAGTTGCATACAAGTGAAATGATCCAGAACACATGTTTCATATATGAGAAAGAAAAATAACGGGCTATTCTTAGCCGCGCTAAAGAAACCAAGTTTCGCACAAGCAGGCAGGATACGCTGCATTACATCAGCTTACACGCATCACATACGAAAAAATCCATACAAATTGAAAGCGTGGTTGCGAAGATGAAGCAAAATCTGTCCCCCAGTTCACCTCACCTTGGAGTTGATCCAGTCCAGCAGCATCATGGTCGACTGCTCATGATGTGGCTCAGCCGACAGAAGTGCCGGAAGAACGGGTATCTTTCCCAAAAGCTTGATGTCTTCGTCCAAGCTGCGCAGCGGTGTGAAAACACAGACAATTTCACCATTGCAACAAAAACAGCAGAAAATGAAAGGATAAGAGACACAAAACTTAACAGCTCAAAAGAGCTATACAGTTACCAATAGATTTTTAGAGCCAAATGGCTTGCGAAAAAAGTTGGAACAATCAAGCTGCAGGCAACGATGTCAAAGAGACCACTGGTTAACAAACTAGAACCTCTTCACCCACTGAGCCGTAAACATCAGTCGCTGCCGCTGAGCTGCAAGTAGTGCAAGCATTCATCGATTCCTTAATTAAGCTTGCTAGCAGGACAGGAAGGATCAGTGTCAACGGTGATCCCATTAGCTGTGCAGTGTGTGTTCTTTGTAAACCACCAGTTTGCGACCTAGAATGTGGCCAACGCTTCACTTTAACAGGCCATTTCACCGTAGTAACCTTCACATATCTGCCAGCTTGCCAGTGTCAAAATTCAAGACATAACGGGTGTGTGCATCAGGAACGACTTGTTCATTTCAGAAATTTTCCACAGCACATTTTCTGAAGGCATTCTTAAATGAGGTGGCACTTCCCCAACATAAGTATTGGAGTCTGAATCACCAAGTAGTTTATGGTGCCCATTTATTTTTCTCTCAAGAACCATGTCACATGCTGAAATGACAGCAAGCATCTAAAATTAATCTGTTCGCAAGATTAGTAAAAGATTAGCAAGCAAACGCCCTCAGAGTTGAACCCTCTCCACCTGACTGTTCCTTTCCAGCAATGCACCCCAAGGATGGCAAGGAAAATGGCAAACAGCCTCTTACATAGACTAGAGCACCACACTGACGCACGTACATGTAATATATACATGCGTACACTGCTATCGGCTCCGAAGCCCCGGAAACTCGCCATAAAATCTTACGGAAACGTATTAAACCAAGAGAAAATTAAAAAACATGGTGCTCCCCGCACCATGAGGTCAGTGCCAGATAGACACTGTTCAGTTCGAAAAACAGAACTTTTGGACCACTTATTTCGAAAAACTGCTCAGAGACGTGCACAGCTCTTTATAAAAGCTGGCAGCTTGCCACCGAAGTATGGAATAGTTCCAATTTTAAATGTGCGAAAAAAAGCAGCCGTAGCTGCGGCCGCGCTGGCTTCAGCTGATAACCAGCACGTGGTAGCGATTATAGTTTGCCGTATATCATCCAGCCAGTTTTTTTTTTTCTTTTTTTCAGAGAAAGTAGTTTCGAACACACAGTCAGTGACAATTTTTGGGCAAAATGAGGTAGTGTTCGCAAAATCTGAAAGTTCGATCGAAATTCGGGAGACTCCCAGGAAAATCTGGAGAGTTGGCCGGTATGCCTTCAATACCGTGGCATTGAGAAAAATAAGCAAGAGGTAGGAATCGAATCTGGTCACGCCTTACCACGTTCTTCGTTGCACAGTCAGTTCATTGTAAAAGTGTTTGCTGCAGAGGCATTTAACTATAAAACATGCAAACATGCAAATAGTGCAAAATAGACGATGAAGAAGCCTGGTATTTCCGGACTACAGTGCAATCCACTTATATATTGATATCAGATATAATGATATATTGCTATAACGATTAAATTCATCAGATTTGTCAATTTTTCCATTGCTCCTAGGTAAAAATAAACCATATATGACGATAAAAAAATTG